>NW_024540351.1:0-188355 GCF_016647625.1 Suillus subalutaceus | reverse complement strand
ACTGAGAAAGATTCCTCTAGTGAAAGATGAGGGGGATCTATAACCAGTGGTTCGGTCTCGAAGCCTGAATGGGACACTGAGGCAAATAATGCACCCAAAAGCGAAGTGCGCTAGTTAATAGGCGCCTAAATGCGCTAATAGGGCGGAAAGTGCGGAAAAGCGCACTTCGTGCGATCACAACGGAGTGCTTTGAGTAGAGATGACAATCAAATGGGGGAATCAGGACTTTGATAGATGTAGAAATAGACACTTAAAGGTGTCAAAGCGCCAATAGGAAGGAAAACCGGTGTATTCAGATAGAAACTCAAGCTATACACTTCGATGGTAGTGGAGCGGAAGTAAGTGACAGGAAAACAAACATGGTGACGTGTAGGTATGCTAAGCGAGTTCCCACGGCTCGGAGCCGAATAGGAAGTACTAAGGTAAATGGTGAGGTAAGTCAGGGTCCATAACGAGATATGATGATAAGTACTAGTGCCTGCGTGACGGAGTATGAGTTCTGAAGAAGGGAAAATGCACCAATGGACCTTGGAGGACTAGGACAGGACATGCGGAGGACAGGCGACAGATCCTAAGGAAATGTGATGAAGTGCACCATAACACACTCGAATGTGCTGGTACGCGCCAAAGCGCGCGTTGCGCGGAAGTCGTATGAGAAGCGCGTTATAAGGATATCGAGTGCGTCGTGAAAAGCTGTGAATTTGGCCCATATGAGCCTGGAGAAATGTGAGTCTCTACAACGCATCCTTTGGCAACATAGTCCTTTCAGTCATAACAGAGTTCACAAACGAATTCTGGACAGTCATTGATGGTAACACCAATGACCTCTTGCTGAATGAGTTGAGCGGTGGTGCCCGAATCAGCTTCATCTTCCATGAACTGTTCAACAATGGTATGAAGGGCATCGACCCTTTCGATCAGGTCAAGGATGGAGATATCCAAACTATCTTGTACAATTCTTCAGTGGGTCTGTTACTTGTGTAACACAGAGACTGTTGCTTAAAACTCCTTCGCAATGCAGGGTCAAACACCATCACTTTTTGTTGGCTCGCAAGCCTTTGAAATTATCGTCAAGCAACAGATCAAGCAACTGGAAGAGCCAAGTGTGAAATGCTGCCAGCTCATATATGACAAACTCATTCGCATTCTTGGACAACTGCTACAGAAGATCGTACATATTCACGCGACCCAAGATTGCAATGATGTGCTAATGGGACCATACAGCAAGCCTTCAGATGTTTCCCTGCACTCCGTGAGCGCTTCAACTCCGTTGTAATTACAGTCTCGCATGTTTCTTATTGATCTGACTCCACATATAATAGCATTATACTTTGATAATGCCTCTCCTTTTGAATGTTTCTCCGTAATGCCAACAGTTCTGACCATTACAAGCTGCGCGCAAAAGCCATGGAATGTGCTGGTTTTAATAGGTAAGAGATTATCATTGATGCTAGTTTCCTTGACTGATCTGTGTCAGCAATGGCCGTTGGGAGCTGTTCCTTCCTGTGGTCATGCCCCCACTGCTGAACGCGGCCAGCACAAAAGCTGATGTTTCTATCTACGGTAAGTTCAATCATTTGGGTCACGGTACGTGCTTACCTTGCCACAGATGACAAAGAAGACATCGGCAAGGCGTGAGAAGGCTGGGAGACTACCTCGATGGACGGTCAGATCGTTGGTATCTGTACTTCAACCATCGACGAGAAATGCCAAGCGTTCGACACTCTCGTTGTCTATTGCGCAACCCTCAGAGGCCAGTTCGCACCATACCTTACTCAAAGCCTAGAGCTCTCCCTCCCCGCTCTAAAATTCTACTTCCACGATGGCGTTCGTGAAGCTACGAGTAGGTGAGTGCTCCCCAGCTGTTACAGTCAAGTACGCCCCTATTCATTCTCATTCTCTTACATCATTGTATTACATCACGATCACATCTTGCCGTCGCTAGATGATCTATTCTTGTTATCTCTGACTCGTCTTATCTCTGACTCGTCTCTATGACCTCATCGTACCGGCCCTAAAGTCGTTACCGTTCATTATATAAACTCGCCCTGTACTATGTAGTTCTTTACTTTAATCTTACTAGGTTTTACCTGGAAACTTCCTTCGCTTAAGACCTCCAATCTTAAGTCGTATTGAACGTGATTCAAGTCGAGGACACTCTCCTAGACTTGTCTTAGAAACCATTGAACTTCGGTATACGCCGAAGCCTTGAACCGACCTTGGCCGATTACTCTTATCGAGTAGCCATACGTCAGAACCATCCTAGTTCGTAACAAAAGATTAAAGTCTTTCTACGAATACATCGCTATCACGCGTTGTAAAACCCAGAACAGAACAAACCCTGGTCATCACGACAGATAGAACCCCAGGTCCCCAGAAGCTAACAAGCTGACGTCCTTGACACCAATCTTTGGCGCTTTGAACCTAGGTGCTGTACCACCCCTACCACCTTTGAACCCCCCGATGTCTTCTACGAAACCCATTGAAATCAAAATCGGTTCTCCCCCGGTCTTTGACGGGGATAGAGATAAATCCGAGGGATTCTTGATGTCATGCCAGTCCTATCTCGATATTAACGAGAAAATCTATGTCGACAACAAACAGAAGATCATTTTCGTAACTTCCTTCATGAATGAAGGGAACGCACGCTACTGGAAGGAAGATTTCCTTAGACAAGCGCAAGACCCTAACAACTAAGACCACCGCAGGCCTTGTCAAAGGATACAGTACATGGACTGAATTCCTTGCCGACTTCAAAAGCGCGTTTAGGCCGCTTGATCCCTCAGGAACGGCGCTAGCCAAGCTCCGTAACCTTAAACAAGGAACCGAACTTCAAGATTACATCTCGGAGTTCTTGATGCTCACACGGCGGGCAGGAGTTCAAGGCGACGTCGCGAAGAAGCAATTCTTCCTAGACGGACTGCACCCAGGACTGCTCGCTCGCCTTTACGGCATGGGCGATGTCTCCGACGATTTCGAAGTTGTCCTCTCCACTTGTATCAACCTCGACAACTCACGCCTTCACCTAAACGCCATCAGGGTGCGCAACCAACCCCAGAAGAAGAAGAACTTTGGATCTAACCGATATGTGCCATCTAGAGACCCCAACGCCATGGTAATTGATTGGCTTTCCGAAGAAGAACACGCGGAACATTTCCGAACCGGAAAGTGTTTCACCTGTCACAAGGCCGGACACCTTTCTAAGAACTGTCCAGAGAAGAAGAAAGGAAAGACTCCGGTACGCCGCAAAGAAGTAGAAAGCAGCGATGATGAAGAAGAAGAAGCGGAAGTCCGCCGTCTCAAAGAGGATTTTTGATATGGGAGACTGGATCAACGTCAGTATCTCTCGATGTACCCATAAGACTTGTACGAAAAGTTGGTGAACGAAAAGAACTTCGGGTTCCCCTTTCCCTCATTTCGAAAACACGTCTAAAAACCGTTGAAACCACCGCAGTTGTTGATTCCGGAGCAGCCGGAACCTTTATCTCAGAAGACTTCGTCAAGAAACACAAGATCCGAACCCACGCCCTTAGTAAACCTTTCCGGGTTACTACCGCCGATGGAAGTTATTCCAAAAGCGGAGCTATACGCCGATACTGCGTTCTCACCATCAAGATTGACGAACGAACTATGATAGGGAAGTTTAACGTCACACGTCTTGGCAGAAGAGATCAGATTCTCTTAGGGATCCCCTGGCTACAGGCTATGAACCCGGTTATTGACTGGGCAGCTGAAACTCTTATCCTTTCTTGAACGGAAAAGAGTAATCAAGTTGAAGAAGAAGTCGACAAAGAAAGGAAGAAGAACGATCTTCCACTTCTATTTCGACAAGAATCCATAGATCGGACTTGGAAGCAATCCAAACTTAAGAAAGCACCAATCGCCGAAACCCCTGTCATTTATCCTAAGGCAACCATCGAAGAAATCGTTGACGAAGAAGCACCACACGTCCATCCCCCCACTGATTCACTACCTGATCTACTCCCCATCCCCGACGAAGACGATGAGACTTTTGATACCAAGGAAGATGTCTGGACACAAGAGAACTTTGCCGCACCAGTGCGAGAAGTCTCTATGTATGACCTAGATGACGACGAATTTCTGGTGGAATACTCCATTGACGCATCCGAACTCCGGGTAATTTCAAATACTACCATGGATACGCCATTGACCCCAGACGGTACCAGTCGTTCTGAACAGAAACCCACGGTCAAACCTTTGCCACGGCCTACGGAATACGCGAAAGTTAGTAACAAAGCTCAGCAGTTCGCTCTAGCTGTGGGCTTAGAGCAGAAGAAGAAAACTTTCGAAGAACTCGTACCCTCCTATCTCCACGACTTCGCTGATATCTTCGCTAAAGACGGATCTTAATCAACTCCCTCCTGAACGACCCGGTATTGACCATCGTATTGAAACGAAACCCGGATTCATCCCCAAAACATCGAAAATCTATCCCCTCTCTATCGCCGAACGAACCGCTGTCAAAGCATTCATTGACGAAAACGTAAAGAAAGGTTTTATCTCGGAATCCAAGTCGCCACAAGCCAGCGGTTTCTTCTTCGTAGGAAAGAAGAGTGGAGATCTCCGACCCTGTCAAGATTATCGATATATCAACGATTGGACGATCAAGAACGCCTACCCCTTGCCGCTTCCTTTATCCCTTGTCGCACAGTTACATGGAGCAAAGTATTTCACCAAGATGGACGTCCGATCCGGTTATAATAATATCCGCATTCACCCTGATGATAGATGGAAAGCTGCGTTCACCACTGAATTCGGACTCTATGAGCCGAATGTCATGTTTTTCGGGCTTTGCAATTCCCCGGCCACGTTCCAAGCCTACATGAACCGTACTTTCCAACAGGAAATCAACGAAGGATGGTTAGTAATCTATATGGACGACATCCTCATCTTTTCGGATAACCTGGTTGAACATCACGCTTGTACCTGTCGAATTCTCACGAAGATCCGCAAAGAACGACTCTTCTTGAAACCAGAGAAGTGTACCTTTGACGCGCAAGAAGTTGAATACCTCGGCATGATTATTCGCCCCGGATGTGTAGCTATGGACGTTGCTAAAACTGACGGAATCTGCGATTGGCCAACTCCATCCACTGTTAAGGAAACCAGATCGTTCCTAGGTTTCTGTAACTTCTATCGGAACTTCATCCCTCATTACTCCGATATCGCACGACCCCTTATCGACCTTACAAAGAAAGATAATGTCTTCCTTTGGTCCACACCGTGTCAGGAGGCATTTAGAACGTTAAAGGAGTGTTTCCTAAAACAGCCTGTCCTTCGTAACCCTGATTCGTCTCGACAATTCGCAGTAGCCACCGATGCATCTCTTGTTGCAACGGGTGCTGTCTTACTACAGACAGATGAGAACGGCGTGTATCATCCATGCGGATACCTCTCCCAATCCCTGAACCCCGCTGAAAGAAATTATCAGATCTTTGATCGCGAACTCCTGGCCGTTATCCGTGCACTTCAAGAATGGCGCCATTATTTGGAAGGAAACCCCCATCCAATCATTGTTTTCACTGATCATAAGAACCTCCTTTATTTCCGAACCGCGCAAAAGTTAACCTGTCGCCAAGCCAGATGGCAGCTCCTTCTTTCTTGTTACGATATTGAACTTCACCACGTTCCAGGAACCAAACTTGCTGCACCGGATGCCCTGTCACAACGACCTGATCATGCACCCGATACCATTGATAACGAAGACATGACGCTCCTCCCCGATTCCATGTTCATTCGCCTTCTTGACCAAGAGCTCATGACCACTCTTGCGAACCCTGATCCTGATGACACCGATCCCATTTTCCGAGCTGCGTCCGATGCCTTAAATGGCCTTTGCCTTCCTCCCATGAAATCGGCTCTCTCAGATTGGACGATTAAAGATGACGTTCTATTTTACAAAGATCGTGCCTATGTCCGTCCAGCCGGACGCCGCTCTATTTTAGAACGCACCCATGACCACGCTACAGCGGGACATCCCGGCCGTTTTAAAACCGAAGAACTGGTTAAACGCGACTTCTGGTGGCCATCTATGGGGACCTACATCCGTAAATACGTTGAGGGTTGCGCCCTTTGTCAGCAAATGAAGTCCGATACCCATCCCACGACACCTCCGTTAGTCCCTATCCCTTCTTCGGTCTCTACCCCGTTCTCCCAAGTCTCTGTCGACCTCATCACCGATCTTCCCCTATGTAACGGGTTCGACTCTATCATGGTCGTGGTAGACCATGGTCTTACGAAGGGGGTAATTCTCATCCCTTGTACGAAGACTATCACTTCAGAAGGCGTAGCAAAGAAATTCTTCAAATACGTCTACCGCCGCTTCGGGCTCCACAAGAAAGTAATCTCAGATCGAGGCCCACAGTTCGTATCCAAATTCTCTAAAGCTCTTGCAAAACTTTTGAAATACGACATCGCCGCTTCCACCGCTTATCATCCGCAAACAGACGGTCAAACCGAACGTCTGAATCAAGAACTAGAAACCTATCTTCGAATCTATTGCCGTAACAACCCAGAAGAATGGGTTGAACATATCCCCATGTCCGAATTCGTTCACAACCATCGCAAACATGACTCTCGCAACGCATCCCCATTCTTCCTCATGATGGGATACGAGCCACGGGCTCTCCCCCATGTACTCCCAGACTCCACTGTCCCCGCCGCAGAAGAGCGACTTCGTCTCCTTCAGAAAATACGAGAAGAAGCTATCTCTTGTCACAATCTTGCAATGCAGCGAATGGCTGCACGATCTTACGGAAAAAAGTACCAACCGTGGAAAGTTGACGATAAGGTTTGGTTATCTGGAAAGAATCTTATCACGCAGTTACCATCACGAAAACTCGCTCCGAAACGCTACGGCCCCTTTACCATCACCGCAGTACTGTCACCAATCACGTTCACACTCCAGTTACCAAAGCAATGGAAGGTTCACCCCACATTCAATGCTTCCGAATTATCGTCCTATCACGAAACCGAAATCCACGGTCCTAACTTCCCTGATCCTCCACCTGACGTCATTGATAACGAAGAAGAATACGAAGTCGAAGCAATCCTATCGCACAAAGGCACGGGTAAACGAAGACGCTATCTCGTATCCTGGAAAGGATATTCATCTGCCAGTAACGAATGGATTCCCACGGAAAATCTTGGCAACGCCTCCGCAATCCTCGCCGCTTATAAGAAAGCTCACCAGTTATAAGAACGGTCGCGAAAAGATGTCTTTCTCAGAACTCCGCACTCTCCAGATTTGCCTCTTGCAACTTCAAATTCTCGTCCGATACATTGATAATATGTCCGAAACCCTTGCCACATCCCCATCCACTATGTCCGTCACTTTGACTGAAACCATTGAATCGCCAAACTATTTCACCATCCTTGACGACATCGAAACCAACACGCTATTTGAATCCGCCCTCCTTTCTGAGCAATACGCTATCGAGATAGATCGCCTCCTTGCTGAACAAGGGGCCCTCTCTAGCACGCTCCTCATTAACATTATTCGCGCCGCCAATCTCATCAAGCGTACCGCAGGCCTTCTCAGTGAAAGCGAGAATGACCAACGCTTCAAAGCCATTTTCCGTCATCTTCATATTCGCATTCGCAACTCTGCGATACGTCTCATGCCTGCCTCTACCAAGGAAGTTGTTAGAGAAGCCATCCATATCGTTACTGAATGAATTGCAACAAACCCAGTCGCCAGACCGCCATCTCCTCACGTCGCAGTTCCCATCCCTCCTCCGGTTGAGACATTATCTCCCGTTGAGCATACGCCTGATGCTGGCACTCCTTCTGATGTACCGGTCGTACCGTTTGCTCTTACTACTGCCCCGGCGGCAACCATCTCTCGCTCACGCTCCATTCGTCTACGACCCTCCAAACGTGAGATCTCCGTCTCCCCTCCCTCACGCAACAACACCCTACGCTCCAAAACACCATCCCCGCCTCCGCAATCGTCCTCCGTCACCATCGTGAAAACCGAACCCATTGATAACTTCAAATGTCGCTACTGTAAAGAATTCGGTCATCGTCACAAGAATTGCCCAACATATTTCTGCCGCGTATGCCGTAACCTCGCGCCAGGGCATCTTTCGGTCTTTTGTAAAGACCTTAAAGGCGAGAAACCTATCCCATTAGTATGGACGGATGAAGGCTTCTATGAAGCTCTCGCTAAATGGGTGGCTGACAAGGACGCCGCCTTAGAGCAGATCTCTATCGAAGAAGATGAGAGAATGTTCGTTCAATGCGCAGGTGATCGTGACAACTATGACGCTTACGATAACTTTGATTGTTGAAATCGGTGACTTCAACGATAACAACGGGGTAATGTTACAGTCAAGTACGCCCCTATTCATTCTCTTTCTCTTACATCATTGTATTACACCACGATCGCATCTTGCCGTCGCTAGATGATCTATTCTTGTTATCTCTGACTTGTCTTATCTCTGACTCGTCTCTATGACCTCATCGTACCGGCCCTAAAGTCGTTACCGTTCATTATATAAACTCGCCCTGTACTATGTAGTTCTTTACTTTAATCTTACTAGGTTTTACCTGGAACTTCCTTCGCTTAAGACCTCCAATCTTAAGTCGTATTGAACATGATTCAAGTCGAGGACACTCTCCTAGACTTGTCTTAGAAACCATTGAACTTCGGTATACGCCGAAGCCTTGAACCGACCTTGGCCGATTACTCTTATCGAGTAGCCATACGTCAGAACCATCCTAGTTCGTAACACCAGCGTCGTTACTATTACTACTAATGACCATATGCACAGACTCATTCCTTTACTTTTCACTTGTGGAAAGCAGAGTGGAACATTGACATCACAAGCAATTCCCTGGTACATCATCAAGCTTCACAACACGTTGGCTTCAACATGCGGTAGGTATCCTACAGTGTCTCGATGACGATGCCCGCCTACTCCCCTGCACCTTCCAACCCAATCTCGCGCGCCCCATTGCCGCCCTTCCCATTGCCGCCCCGCTCACTAATCCAGCGCCCTACTCCCGCACCCTATGACCCAACACCTCGAAGGGCGGGGGCTTCGCCCACTACTCCCTCAACTCTCTCTACGCTCATCTTCCCTCATCAAATGAACTTTCCTCAGCACCTGACCCAACCGTTTCTTCACTGCACCCAGCCACCTTTTCATCGGCCATCTGACAACATCTCCTGCCTCCACGATGTTCGCTTCTGGCCCCATCTCCACTACTCTTGCCCCCCTCCTCACTACTCTATGGCTTTGAGAAGCTGCCATCTTTTGTTGCGCTACAATCTTGTGAGCGCAATCGAGACTACAATATTGCTAAATCGGGTGAGCTTTCTGTTCATTGAAGTTGAAAATCTTACTTATGTCATTCTGCGGGCCCATGTTGCTTTACAATCAATGACGATCGTCGATATCTGACGTTGAGTGTGTTTGTATGTACTGGTAGGATAATTGATGTGTTGTTCCATTTTTAGAATTTGAGATGTTTATAATTAAACATAAAACTATATATATATAAATATAATATTCTAATTTTAAATCTGGGAGCTGGCTTGAAGCCGGCTTGGAGACAGTAAATGTGGTTTATTAACTGGGCCAGGCCATAAATTATGTAAGCTATAACTAATCACACGGCTTGGCTAATTACAGCTCCGCCCATGGCTAAAGCCGGTCAGAAGCCGGACCCGCAGCAACACTAATTGCGTGCACCTACATTCAATATATGTAGTACTGGTCTCTCTAACTCCCTACAAAGCCCCAAACTTTTTGTCATGCAGCCCACTGGTCAACCCTTCACATTTCCCTCACTTCTGCCTGGTCATGGCATGCTACCATCAGGCCCTTGTCCAACTCCTTTCTTGCCCAGTCAGCTTGATTACAGTACACCACCAAGCATAATCTACCTGAACTGTCAGATGGCGATGATGACAGTGGCGATACCATCGAAAATCAGGTCACATCACCACCCTTCACGCAGCCTTTGTATGCTGTGCCTGCACACAAAGTTGCAAGGGAAAGCATGTTTTCATTGGTGATGTTGTATGCCATGTTTAAAGTTTAGCAAGTAGAACTAGATTATAAAATTTATTTGACTTGTGTCTACAGTTTGAAACAAGTTTCTAGATATATATTCCACTCGGCCGAGCCTCCAAATTTTGAGGTTTAGAATGAAATCTAGAATTCTAAATGCTGCGGGAAGTCAACCAGTAAATGCAAGTTTGCACCAAGGCAACAAAGGCTGTTCAAAAGCACGGCCCCGGCCCATACTAGACAAATTGTTCTGGTTTCAACTTCGCCCCACAATTGAACTTGGAATTTGGCTTACCTGTTGGTGAGTTTGGAATTTTTTGTCCTGACTGCTCCACTTGCCAAATAAGGCATTGAACTACCGTAATAGCTGATAAGAGTGTCATAAGCCTATCACAATATTCCTCTCCATGCAAGATGAGAGAAGTCATCCAAATGCACTCACACACCAGCAGTTTGAGAGTTTTTCACCATGCAAGATTTGTTACAAATGTTAGTGACAAAGTTAGCATTCTCACTATACATTTTGACACAGTGAAAATAAAAAAATTGGACAAGTGGCTAAATCCTGGGTGAATTTCTACATTTTATGAACTATTTTGACACTGTAAAAGAAAGCCATTCAACCAGCAGCAAGATCTGAAGAAACATTTTGATTCAAATCTCACATGGGGTGAGATGTCAGCAAAATTTGAATGAAACACATTTTGCTGGAGTTTTACCCCAGGTGAGATTTGAATCAAATTGTTTAAACATTTTTATTCAGATCTTGCTGTGAGTTAAATGTCCTTCTTTTACAGCATCAAAATAGTCCATAAAATGTAGAATTTCACCCAGGATTTAGCCACTCATCCATTTTTTCAAATTTTGCTGTGTCAAAATGTATAGTAAAAATGCCAACTTTACCACCAACATTTTGAAACAAATCTTGCATAGTGAAAAACTCCCAAACTGCCAGTGTGTCAAATTCCCTGTGAGTGTCAAAATCATGACATCTGATCCAAGAATCAGATTAGTGACGTGCAGGGCTGGGCCTCCAAGTCAGACCATCATGATGGACAGTCTTACTGGCCTCACAATAATTATTGTGAGATTTTAAAGGAGTGGGACCTGCAAAACGTCATTAGTACTATGATCAATCATTATCCTCCTTGCAATGACCCTTCACAAGAGTCAAGGCCTATCCAGTCTGACATGGAGGACTAAAGTTACTTCACTCATATGGCAGCAGCACATCAGCAAATGTGCAAAGGCCTGACAGCACCTGGTCACCACCTGAACATCCTGGCAGCAACCTGGATATCCTGGAGGTCTGGTAGGTATTTCATTCTCACACGTGACAAACACATCACACATCAGTAAAACCTCAAGTCTATTTTTGGTTCTTAGTTTCAATTTATCATAATTTTTTTGGGTTTGAACAGGTTGAAGAAATCTCAAAAGACATCATGTGAAAATAGAAAAAAGGCCACTTGCCCTCTGAATTCAACTTAATTCAACTTTACTGCTCTTTGAAATCACTTACCAGCCATTGACCAATCTGTTGGAGTCAGACAATGATAGGGACACTTAACAGTGGACTAGGTATGAGTGGACCCAAGCTCCATTCGGCCAAGAATCCTTCCTGCTATGTTTCAAACTGATATGTTTATTTTATTCCTATTCTACCTGTACTTAAAAAGAACGTACCCATTGTACAAGCATCTCAGTCCTTTTACTGAGACTGAGATGTGAGCCTTAGTTTTATTCCCCTTGATAATGAGCTAACATATCCATTAGAATACATTCTCTTATAGGTCATCTTTTGCATCGTCGCTCGCCTCTACTCGCTAGAGGTTATGAGCCCTGACACGGCTATTGATACCGCGCTCCCCAGCTCCAATTCAAGCCTGTTCAATGTTCCCAAGTTAGCTGAAGATGGTAGCAACTGGATTACCTACAAGGAACGAATGTTGACGGCCATTGGCGCATGAGGTCTGATGCGCTATGTAGACAGCCATGCAGTAAAACCCAAAACCTGATGGTACAGTGCCCACCCAAGCAGAGATAGATGCCCTGGATACAAAGATCAATGAGTACTTCCAGAAAGACTCTCTGGTCAGGCAGCAAATGTTCAGCACAATCACGGATCGGCTGCTGCTGCACATGCAGAAGCTCGAGGGTGCTGCAGAAATCTGGGCCAAGATAAGAGATATCCATGAGGGTAAAACCAAGCTGGTTCAGATAGACTTACGTTGACGCTTGCAGGACATGAGGTGCGGTGAGAACACAGACATAAAAGCTCACTTTAGCGAGCAACTACGCCTACGTGAGTCCCTTGCCAGTATGGGTGCTGACATTGAAGACCGCAATTTCTATGCTATTCTCCTTGGTTCCCTTCCTGAATCCTACCGGCCCATACTCTCCTCCATTAACACGGCAGCCAAAATTACCCAAATCTCTCTCTCCCCTAATGAACTCATCAATGTCATTAGTGAGGAGTATGAGCACCAATTGTTACGAACTCAGATAGAGCCGTTTCCAATAAAGGAATCAAATGATCTGAGTCGACTAAGGACGGGCCTTATCGAGTTCTATGCCTCCTTCAGGGGCGATTGTCTAGACTCCTGCAGGATCTAGAGTTCTGGGACACAGGCTAGCCTCCTTCCCAAGGAGCTAGAGTTCAAGTTTATCAAAGAGAACTGAGTAGATTCAAGTTAGAGAAAATACAAGTGGTAACTAGGGTTTATATATGTAAGGAGAATGCACACAGACCGGTCTGGGCAAAGGGTACAAGTAACCAAGAAAGGAAGGTTCATGGGAATAGGGTCGAGTCAGAGATAGAGGCAGTGAAACATCAAGGTGAAAAGGAAGCGTAAGAAGTGCAGTCATGAGATGTCCGTAGTAAGTGTGAGAAAAAGAGTAGGGTGACTGTAACACCGATTGCTCACTGACAGATGAACATCAAAGAAAGGAGGGAACTCTGCCCTGATGGCCAAGTCAGGTGGGGGAAAGGGGCGTAGGGGAGGAAACATGAACCAAACCGATCCTGAAGTGACAATCATATTGGTGCTAGGCATGTATACCTGCATAAGCCTTCAATAGGTGGACCAAAGTTATCCCTCATATTATTCACTACTCCCCTATCAGCAGTCTTCACTTGTCTCAGCCATAACCCTTGTCCGACGCTATTCTGCACTTTCCCACACTATGCGCACACATTCCTGCAGCGCTATTCATGCTCCTGCAACTTATCCGACGCTATTCCCGCGCTTATAGCGCTGTCGGAACTACCAGCAATGTGTTTTAGGTCCATTAGCGCATGTCTGCTCTATCTAGTGCTTGTTCCCACGCTTAGCGCTTATCCAGCGCGCTGTTCTTGTGCTCTAGGATCCACCCGAAACGTCGGAATCCATCCATTGTCCATCCTACCTCATTGGTATGTAATTTGCCTTGCCTTGAGTTTGTAACAAGTGCTACAGTCTTATTACATGTATATCCTATCCCTTCCGAGTCCGAGATGATATAGTTTACTAGTATAAGAAGCCTATGGTGACTACTTTAATATTACTTCCCTTCAACTGTATTTCCTTCCCCTTAGGTTTTACTTAGAAGTAGCCACCCTTGAGTTGTGCTCTATGGCCCCTATTTGACTTTCCTTACCCTTGCAATCAATACCCTTGATCTCTCTCGCTATCCATTACCTTCCTTTGACTCAGTGTCCGCTTTCTTGACTTCCACTCTTTCCCACGCATTAGCGCTCTATCTTGCAACGCACTATTCCCGTGCTTTAGCACTCTTTCAGGTCTTTCAATCTTGAGTTGTCCTTAGTAGCTTTTCCCTTGGGTTGAACGTTCTTGCATCTTCATTGCAAGTATAGCAGCATAGGCAGAGCATTAGACATATACTAGCTGAGTACCTTTACAAGTGCCTAGTCAGGTTGTGTTTTTCACACCAATATCACCTGCTTCAATTGCAAGAGAAAGGGCCATTACAAAATGGATTGTTGGCATCCTGGAGGTGGAAAGGAGGGACAAGGACTGAGGCAACTCCAGAAGAAAGGGAGTCGCTCACAGAAAGAAGGCGCTAATACAGCAGCCTCTGATCCTCCCCCATCTGACAACTACGCATTTGTCACCTCTAAACTTGCGTCTGTTGCTGAGCAGCTGAAGATCCCTGTCAAGCATCATAGCACCATCATAGACTCAGGCGCCACATCCCACTTTTGCCTAGATAGAGCCAAGTTCTCTAATTATATTCCCATAACCACACAGGAGGTTCACACCACTGATGGATTCACCCTAAGTGCGATAGGAAGGGGAGACGTGAAGGTTGACTTACCAAATGGAAAGGAATGCACTTCAGTCACTCTCAAGGATGCCCTATACACGCCTTCCATGGCCTTCACCCTCATCTCCACAAACTGAATCACAGCAGGCGGTCTTGCCATCCATTTCAAGGACCACATGTGCAAAATCCTATCCCTTGGACTGAAGTGTAGCGTTATAGCCACCATCCCCCAAGTGGAAGGTCTCTACAGTGTTGCATCAGCATCTAAGCACCATGCTAACCTGGCAAAAGCCAAACTCACCGCTTGTGAACTCCACCGGGTGCTTGGCCACGTCTCTCAGATGGTAGTCATTGACGCCGTCAAGAAGGGTCTTGTCATGGGTGTCGAGCTAGACTCCACCTCCAAACCGGAGTTCTGTGATGCTTGTGTCAAGGCAAAGGTGTCCCACAAACTGTTTCCAACTGAGACAAAGAACTGAGCATCGAGATACACCAAACTTGTCCACATGGACCTCTGGGGACCTGCGTGCACAACCAGTTTGGGAGGCTGTGACTATTATATCAGCTTCATGGACAATTTCACCTGCGAGACGAAAATTGAGTTCCTCAAGCAGAAAAGCGAAGCACTTGCCGCTTTCAAGCAGTATGAGAGTTGGCTGGGATGACAGAATCTGGGAGTCCGCTGTCATGCATGGTATGGAACTCATACCATGACATTGATAGACAGGAAGTAGCCACAGAGAGTACACTAAGGTGTACCTCATTGTATTATTATGATTGGTTCCATTTTGACAGATTTACTTGTATTTATATTTCCAATATGATAGTTTTCACCTTTCCCCTTTTCTTTTCATTTCTTTTGTGTGGTTTATTCAGCCACCAGTGAGCCACCAAGATGTGTTAGTAAGCATGTCATGTGATAGGCAATATTCTGCTTTGTAAGGATCCTGCATGATTTGTCATGTGGCTTCCATTTGTTTCCATTTGTTTCTATTTGTTTCAGGCTCATTCAGCCACAGAATCCTTCAGTGAGCCACCATATGTGTTTGTAAGCATGTCATGTGATAGGCAATAATCTGATTTGTAAGGATTTGTCATGATTTGTCATGCTTTGTAATATTATGAACTTTATTTGTTTTCAAGCAGCTGATTCAGCACTGCCAAATGGCATGGTTAGTAAGCCAGTGACTTACTCATGCTGTGATGAGTCATGCTTAGTAAGATAGGCCTCCCAAAAAGGTATAAAAGGAGCCCATTCTACACTGAGTAATAATAACTTCCCACTTTCCACTCTTCTCTCAAACCGTCAGAGTCCGTAAGACTTAAAGTGCAGGCCACAAGTGCCTTGAAGTAAGATAAACATTGTATCAGAGATTAGTTGTATACTGCCTTACAGGGGTCGCTTGTATAACAATCTATTTATATACTACTTGTTGTGTGCTACCTTTCAGGGGCTGAGTATACAACACCAGAACAGCTTTCATACTAGGCTTTACATATTTAAGACAGACTTCATTACTTGTTGTGTACTACCTTACAGGGGTTGAGTATACAACACCAGAACAGCTTTCTAACTAGGCTTCACATATTTTAAGACAGACTCTCTCTTTTTCAGGAAGGGAGACACGAGAACATGACAAATTTGAGACAGACTTTCATAGGTTGAGACACGACCTATGAGATTGAAACAGATCTTACTATCAGAACGTTAGGGAATCTACAAGTATTCCACCAGGGAAACAACAAGAAGAGGACACATCAGTAAACCCTCCCAAGAACTCACACATTATCTACCACGAAAACTAGAAAAGTTGTAGACCGTGTACTTAAGGACTGGCAAGAAGTCTTATCCTGTATAGTTGTGTTGTCACTATACACGCATTGTACATAAGACCCTTAAGTAGTAAGACACTGCTTGGCGAAAGTCCGTTCTGACCAGGAGTGGCGAATACCTGAGTCGTGAGTTCGACAAATACCTGAAAGACCAGGGGATCGAACAACAGCTTACCATCCACGACTCGCCCCAGCAAAACGGGGTCGCTGAACAACTGAACTGCACTTTAGTAGAGCATGCTTGGGCTATGCTTCTGGGGAGAGACCTCCCCAAGATGCTCTGGGCAGAGGCCATCAACTATGCTGCATGGCTTAAGAACCGTCTCCCATCCAGAGCCATACCAGGACACACACCTTATGACTTGGTCCATGGAGTTAAGGCCAACCTCTCCCAGGCACGTGAGTTTGGTGTGCCTGTCTATGTCCATGTCCTGGAAGGAGGCAAGCTTGAGTCTAGAGCCAAGGAAGCTGTGTTTGTGGGTGTGGGTGCCGAGAGTAAAGATTACAAAGTCTTCTGGCCACTGAAAAGGCATGTATCTGTCGAGAAGAATGTGATGTTTGGGCCAATGGAAGTGGTTGTGGGAGAGGATGCCCAGGATGAGGGGGAGTCAATGCCTGTTAATGCTAATAACATGCAGATCAAACAGAACGCACCTGTAAGTGTCCCGGTCACCTCCCCTCCCCCTTCTACTCCCCCTAGAACACCACTCTAACTCGAAACACCCCCAGCTCCAAAACATGCTAGACACACACCCGGCTACTATGCGGCCCTAAATGAAGGGCAAGTTGCAACCCTGGCAGCTACCGTTGATGAGTACCTAGAGTCAGACCTCACCAACAACCAAAACGAACAAGAGCTTACCACTTGGGAGGAGACCACCATGGCTGCTGCAGTAGCAGAACCAACACTGGCCCAAGCTCTAAGAGGTCCTGACACGGTAGAATGGCAAGAGGCACTGGACTATGAGATTAGCCAATTGGAGAAGTTGAGCACGTGGGAACTCACGGACTTACCTCCTGGCGCTAACCTGATACCATGTCACTTTGTCTTGGCAACAAAACGCAGCCCAGATGGTCAGAAACTGAAGCTGCATGCCTGACTGGTCGCTAATGGACAGCATCAGCAGTATGGACTTGATTATTTTGAAACCTTCGCCCCTACCTCCAATATGGCCAGCATCCGAACCGTCCTTGCCATGGCCGCTCAGCGCAACTGGGAAATTCACCAAGTGGACATCAAGAGTGCCTACCTCTATGCAGAGATCAAGGAGGAGATATATATGAGAGCACCACCTGGGTACTTGAAGAAGGGTGAAGAGAGGAAGGTCTTATGGCTGAAGAGGAGCTTACCCGGCTTGAAGCAGGCTGGATATGAGTGGGCAGAGGAGCTTGCAGGAGTCTTCTGCATTCTCGGTTTCACCTGCTCACAAGTTGACCAAGCTATCTACTTCAAGTGTCTAGAGGATGAGCACACTGTTATAACGGTTTCAGTCGATGATATGGCCGTTACCTCGAAACACCTGTGCCACATTGATGTGTTCAAACGGGAGCTTCAGAAGCACTTCAAGATCATGGATCTTGGCAAGCTCAATTGGCTCCTAAGGTTAAAGGTAGAATGTGACTGAGCAGGATGTACCATCACCCTTTCCCAAAGAGCATATGTTGACACCATCCTCCAACACTTCAACCTCTCAGATGCCAATGGAGCCAGGAGCAGTCTTATTAGACGCCTAGTCTCCTGCCACTCACGCCCAGCATGAGGCCATGATGCATGTGCCCTACCAGCATGCTATAGGCTCGTTAATGTATGCAGCCACCAGCACCAGGCCAGACATCGGATTCTCCATAGTTACCTTGTCCCAGTTCATGTGCAATCCAGGCACAGCCCATTGGGAAGCAAGCAAATGTGTGTTTCACTACCTGAAGTCTACGGCTAACTACGGCATTACCCTAGGAGGTACAGAGGCGGGACTGGAGGCCTATGTAGATGCTGATTGGGCATCACAAGCCCACCGTCATTCAATATCGGGCTATGTCGTATTGCTCAATGGAGGCCTGGTCGCATGGAATGCTTGTAAGCAACAACTCATTGCATTGTCTATGGCTGAAGCTGAGTACATTGCACTAACTACTGTCAGCCGGGAGATACTCTATTTACAGCTACTCATTGAAGAACTGTATGAGCCTCCTACTCTCCCTACCCCCATCTACTGCGACAATCAGGCAGCCATAGCCCTCGCCTCCAATAACAAATTCCACTCCAGGATGAAGCATATCAACCTGCATTACCATTTTATTTGCACCCACATCAAAAACGGCACCTTCAGCCTTACCTATTGCCCCACAGACAACAATGTCACCGACGCCTTTACCAAAGCCCTTCCTAGACCTCACCTCCAAAAACTGCATGGCCTCATGAGCTTGGACTGTGCTCGAGGGGGAGTGTTGGAGTCAGACACTAATGATAGGGACACTTAACAGCGGACTAGGTACAAGTGGACCCAAGCTCTGTTTGGCCGAGAATCCTTCCCTCTGTCTTAAAAACCGAGGGTCTTATATGAAAACGTGTAAGAATGTAATGACACCACAATTACACTGGATAAGACTTCTTGCCAGTCCTCGATTAACACGGTCTACGACTTTTCTTCTTTCGTGGTAGATAACGTGTGAGTTCTTGGGAGGCTCGCTAAACCAATCAGTCAGATTAACTTAGCCTGGAGCTTTATTATCTCTGATTGAAACTATGGGATTGTCTAGGATATACCGTCTAGACACTTGTACTGGTTTCCTGAATATACGGTTAACTGTTGAGAAGCTGGTCTCAAATGTGACTACGTGGACCAAAGCTCGTGTTGGTCAATATACAAATACCTGGTGAGAATGCTGGTCTCACAAATAACAACAAATGACAAATAGAAAAACAATGACAAATAACAACAATGACCAAAGCTCGTGTTGGTCAGTATACAAATACCTGGTGAGAACGCTGGTCTCACAAATAACAACGGTGACCAAAGCTCGTGTTGGTCAGTAAACACTACATGGTGAGAACACTGGTCTCACAAAACTGGGTTTCTATCGCGAGAAACTTACGTAATCTCAAGGGAAACACTTTCCCTGCACTTGCCTGGACAGTTCTTACAAAGGAAATGGGCTTTGTAAGCAGCAATTTGTTCAGACTGAAGCTTCTTAGGTGAGAGTTCAATTTGCTCAAGTGGGAGATTCTTGAATGCAACAAGTGGGAGATCTATTTTTTTCGGGGGGAGAATGAGCTCTCCTTATATACATTTTGTGTGGGAATATTATGTAAGTAAAAAGGTGATGTAATGACTTCAGAATGTGAGAAGAATATTCCAAAAACTGGAGCAGAATGTTCTAGCAGGTGCAAAAGAACATTCCAGAATATTCATGGTGGGATAATGACATCATTCTGAGTCACTATGAGTCATTATGAGTCATTGGAATGTTCTAGCAAATTCCATGGAACATGACATCATTATGACATCACTATGATATCATATCTTTCAACCAAAATACCTGCAGGAGTGTAGGTGAAGTCCTATGACATCATTATGACATCATACCCTGTAGGTACAATTTTATGAAGCATCTGATTAGTCAGAGCATCCTAATAGAAAAGTAAAGTAAAGAAACACTAGAGAAAACAACTCAGAAATAATGGAACAAATAATAGTACACAATACGCGGGCTTTTTAGATAGGTTTTGTTAGGCTTTGAACTTTTCTCTATGGGTTTCTCTAGCCAAAGTGAATAAGCCAAATGAAAGGCAATACCTTAACCTTCATTTTTTGCTTCTCATATCAACTAGGTCATTATGTGATTCCCATCTCACATATGACTTTTCTTCAAAACATGGTGGATTCATAAATCACTGAGGGAAAACTGAAACTATTGGACCAAGGTATGGGTTGACTAGTCTGAGGACTAAGCTAACAGACTTTGTCTTTTAGGGGGATACCTAGTAGTCATGTCCATGCATGATTCCCAAATCATGCAGGACACCGCTATGTTTCAAACTGATATGTTTATTTTATTCCTATTCTAGCTGTACTTAAAAAGAACATACCCATTGTACGAGCATCTCAGTCCTTTTACCAAGACTGAGATGTGAGCCTTAGTTTTATTCCCCTCAATAATGAGCTAACATATCCATTAGAATAAATTCTCTTATAGGTACCTACTCATGTACACAGAGTCCTTTTACCAAGACTGAGATAATACATTCTCTTATAGCTCATCTTTTGCATCATCGCTCGCCTCTACTCGCTAGACAATCAACACAAAGCGGTAATAATAGATCAACCAGTGTCACATTGTCCAATGCAAAGTACAAAAAGTAGTAAAAATAGGGAAAAAGGTGTTATGCAAAGTGCAAAAAAGAGGAGAAATAGGAAGAAAGGATGGTAATGTGGGGCATGAAAAGCATGCAAATTGAAGTAAAAAAAAGAATAAAGGAGATGCAAATGCGGATAAGACACAACAAACATTGTGAGCGAGAACAGGATAGGATGCAACAGTACAAAGATGTGGGCGCACAATACTCGACATTGGAGAATACCAGGAGGGAGTAGCACGGGAATGAGATCTAGTATGAAATAATATCAGCTCATCAATAGTAAGAACAATTAAGAAAAGGCTTGCTACCACAGCAGGGTGTACAGGTCAATTTCATCATTGGCACCCTCATCATCACTGAGGTGAAGATATTTATTGAGACCACCTGACTTCTTCTTGAGTATTTTCAGGCCATTAACACCAGATCCTTTATGTAGATATCCCTTTGGCCTTGACAGAGGTCAAGTATGTTGTAGTTATGGCACCCCAGTTGCTGATAGAGAAAGCATTCTGGGTAGTGCTATCCTTGCCAGTGGCTGGGTTGAAGATCTTTGGCATCCGGAGCTTGCACTTCATTTGTGTGGGACCCATGTCGAGGGTGTCCACATCAATGTCCATGGTGCCTTTGCTGAGCTATTTGATAGCACTGTGACAATCATACCAGTGCTAGGTGTGTATGAATGTTATAGGCATATTTTGCCTTGCCTAGTGGAAAAGAGCTAAGCGCTAGTCACCAGCATTCTCATTCCCAGTCTACCTGCTTTAGTAGTCCTTACTTGTCGCTATTAATTGGTTGCAGGTCTCATTATGTACATGTATCCTTGTGTTCTGCAGTGCTACATGTCTTATTACCTGTAGACACATCATGCTCTCACCTGCATCACTACTATTCTTGCCTATGCATCCTGAACATCTATGCAGTATGATAAAATGGCTCGTCGCACATACAGTACTTTACTTCCCTTCCCTGGACCTTTACTGGTGTGTTGGAGTCACCTTAGTCGCTATATCTCAGTCTTTGTGCAATCGACCGACTCCGCTCTTGCTCATTCTCTTTGATCACATGTCGCTTAACCTGCTTTAAGTGCACGTCACTAAGGATCCTCATAGTATGACTTTTGCAACATCAGAATTGCTATCAGTAGTTTGTGCTACATCTAGTCGCTACCAGGCATTTCACTTGCACCATCTTACCCTACCTCTTCTTTCATTCCTTTGAACTCTTCTCACTGTCGCTAGTTGCACATTTGCATAGCACTATTGCATAACACACCTTGCATAGTGCAACTTTCTTTATATGCATGTTGTAGAGACTGGAGTTTGAGCAGGCACAGAAAGGCATGATTCACACCTTTTCACAATGCACTCACAATCCTTGCAACGTGCTCCAAATACAACTTCCATGCATACGCACACAATGTGCGCTTTGGCACATACCAGCACGTTCAGGCGTGTTATGGTGCACTTCATTGCACTTCAATAGGATCCATTGCCTGTCCTCCACTGTCTTAATAACCGAGGGGCTTATATAAATACGTGTAAGAATGTAATGACACCACAATTACACTAGATAAGACTTCTTGCCAGTCCTCGATTAACACGGTCTACGACTTTTCTTCTTTCGTGGTAGATAACATGTGAGTTCTTGGGAGGCTCGCTAAACCAATCAGTTAGATTAACTTAGCTGGAGCTTTATTATCTCTTTAGGGTCAAATGTTCTTGCATTCTGCGAGTATAGCAGCTAGGCAGAGCCAAGACTCACTTATACTGGTTGAGCATTTTTAGATATTTCATATCAGCCCAGCCAGGTTGAGATCGCCTCACCGGCCCTGCAGTTGCTGGTCAAGTGGATGGTGATCCCTCCTCAATCAAATTCTGGCAGTGAAGGCCCGTGTCCAACATCTCGGCAATTCATTGGAAAGGATGTTGCAGGAGAAGACCATGATGGCCACAGCGGCCGCATCAACCATGTCC
This sequence comes from Suillus subalutaceus, assembly GCF_016647625.1. Lineage (NCBI taxonomy): Eukaryota > Fungi > Basidiomycota > Agaricomycetes > Boletales > Suillaceae > Suillus > Suillus subalutaceus. The sequence goes on along the minus strand of NW_024540351.1, from coordinate 165,886 downwards.
CAACTTGAAGGGCCCATGGATGAGCTGGAGGAAGCGCTCTTAACCTCCCACCGGCCATGAGTCAGCTAGTAGTTATTGCACCAGTAATATTATGTATTATACCGGAAATATGAATAGTATTGCCTAATGTGATTTGGTCAGTATGTATATGAGCCATCGGTCTCTGATGTTTGTTGTTCCCCAGTCGTGACTGCAGTTCCGGCCGACTGTGCATTGTATACCATGTGCATTGCTAGTGAGTTTGTGACACAGCTGTTTGATTGCAATGTAGCTGGCAACACACAGTCAATCTTGCCTCCCTTGACAATTGATGTGCCAACCATGCTTGCTTGTCAGCATCTGGCCCGGTGTAGAGACTCGCGTTTCTGCATGCACATATGGGCTCATTTTACGAATTCTGACAACTGGCCTTCATGGCACGACTCGCATAATCATCCACTATGACTTCCACCATGGAGCGCACCACTTCCTGCAAAACGCGCCATAGGCGCACTACTTTCCCGCACAACGCGCAGTATTCCCACATGCGCGCCTTGCACGCTTTCTCGCGCTTAAGCACACTGCATCACACATCATGCAGGAGCATCCATCCATCGTCCAACCAGTCCCTTGGTATGTCCCTTTTCATTATCTGACCATATTTGGCATATTACACTTCCCATTTCGTCATGGACCCTTACTTTACATCACTTTACCTCACTTACATACTTAGAGTGCTCCCTATTCGGCTCCGAGCCCTGGGAGAGCGCTTAGGTAGAACTTACATACTTTCATGTTCGTTTTACACCCAACTAACCCACCTTACCTTCCTACCACTCAGTATCTATCACCAGTTAGTTCCATGCAATGCATGTGTCCATCATCATCTTGAGGCCCTAGCATCAGTCTATAGCTAGTGGCACTGTCAGTATCCGTCTAGATCTGCGCTTTTCCTCATATCAGTCTCAGTATATATCTTTTACACCTGTGCACCACTTGCACTACCTTCCCGTGCTCCACACACTTTCGCACTTCGCTTTCCCGTGCGCGCCCTGCAGCGCATTTCTCGCACTTCCACCACTATTCTCCAGGGTTGTTCAGCATCATTCCGTGGATCCTTGCTTTCCTTGCTTCCCCTTTAGGGTCGAACGTTCTTGCATTCTGCGAGTATAGCAGCTAGGCAGAGCTGAGACTCACTTATACTGGCTGAGCACTTTTCTTATATGTGCCTGCCAGGTTGTGATACCCACACCGGTGTCATGCATGGTATGGAGTTCATACCATGACATATACGAATAGCAGTGTAAAAGGAGATGAGTAGAGGAGTGTACAAAGGATATACTTCTCACTTATGTAAGCTTTGTTTCTATTTATTTAGTTGTATTTGTAGTTTCTGTCTCTTTCCATTTGTTCATGTTTATTCAGCCACTTGATTACATTAGTGAGCCATTCAGATATGTTTGTAAGCATGTCATGTGACTGGTAATATTCTGATTTGTAAGGACTTTCCATGACTCATCATGCTTTGTCATGCTTTGTAATATTTTACTCATGTACTTTAGTAAGCAGCTGATTCAGCACACCAAAAGGCTTGGTTTGTAAGCATAATCTTACCAATCCAGTGATGACTCATTGCTTAGTAAGGATGGTTTCTAAAATGTATATAAGGACTCCATTCTCACATAATATATTAAGTTTCTCCCCTTCCATTCTTTTCCCAAACTGTGTAGGAACGTAGGAATTTGAAGTTAGGAGTTTTTCCACTTTCTGTCTCAACACTGTGAGATCATGAAGAAAGTGAAGGCCTACGAGTTGCCTTTGAAAACAATCATAATCACTTAGTCTAGGTTGATTGTATACTATCTTACAGGGATCACCTATACAATAATCTATCATTTTATCCATCATCTTACATATTCAAGTCACATTCAAGTTCAGAGAGGTCCATATTACCTACTAGGTTTCAGTTAACCTGACAAAATATATTATACTCCTTTACTACCAAGAAGTGATCTAGCAAAGAAGTAATTTATTACCCTTTGGCCACCCACGAACACCACATTATCAACCGAGAAGTAGAAAATCCGTTGACCATGAACTTGAGGAGCTGGACACCTTAGTCTTCAAGAGTACAATTGTGATAGTCATTGTATTCTGTTCAACATATAAGACCCTCAAGTAAGAAGACACTGGGTGCTCGCCGATGCCTATTCAAACCCAAGTAGGCCATTCCTACCATTCACTCAGTCGTTGCCTGACCCATTTCAGTCCAACTTGATCTTGATATGATTAGGTACAATGAAGCTCTCCATAAACGCTCTAACGGGATGGTTGCAACACATAAAGATTCCCTGCTGAAAAAATTTCCTCATGGGCCAGAACATTTGCTGGAGAAGCCCTCGGTCATTTTGGACTTGGCCAGTCATATTATCTTGTGGTACCTTCCAGATGCCATTAGCCCGTGGATTCAAGTGAGCTGATTTATTATGACCCATCGGCCAACTGATTCACTGACCTAACAGGCTGAGATGGAAGACACTACAATTGATATAGGGTCCCTTCTGATGAAAAGCATGACCAGTGGTCTGGACACCCAGTGGAGAACATTCCCTGGTAATTTTCATGCCAGCGACCAATGTCAATTGACCCCAGGATGTATCAATTTAGCCCCTTGTTGGTTCATGCAAGGCTGGTGTAGAGACTCACATTTCTGCAGGCTGTTATGGGCCCATATTATGAATTCTGACGACTGGCCTTTACTGCACGACTCGCACCATCATCCACTATGACTTCCACCATGGAGTGCACCACTTCCCGTGAAACGCGCCATAGGTGCGACACTTTCCCGCACAACGCGCTGTATTCCTGCATGTGCGCTTTCTCACGCTTAAGCGCACTACATCACACAGCATCCAGGAGCATCCATCCATCGTCCAACCAGTTCCTTGGTATGTCCCTTTCATTATCTGACTATATTTGGCATATTACACTTTCTATTTCATCATGGACCCTTCCTTTACATCACTTACATACTTAGAGTGCTCCCTATTCGGCTCTGAGCCCTGGGAAAGCGCTTAGGTAGAACTTACATACTCTCATGTTCATTTTACACCCCACTTTTCCACCTTAGCTTCCTAACACATCTTTCTACCACCATGTACTTGGCAGTTAGTTCCATGCAATGCATGTATCAGTCATCGTCTTGAGGCCCTAGCATCAGTCTATAGCTAGTGGCACTATCAGTATCTGTCTAGATCCGCGCTTTTCCTCTTATCAGTCTCAGTATATGTCTTCTACACTTGTGCACCACTTGCACTACCTTCCCGCGCTTCGCGCACTTTCACACTTCGCTTTCCCACGCGCGCCTTCAGCACACCTTCACCACCATTCACCAGGGTTGATCAGTATCATTCTGTGGATCCTTGCTTTCCTTGCTTCCCCTTTAGGGTTGAACGTTCTTGCATTCTGCGAGTATAGCAGCTAGGCAGAGCTGAGACTCACTTATACTGGCTGAGCACTTTCCTTATATGTGCCTGCCAGGTTGTGATACCCACACCGGTGTCATGCATGGTATGCAACTCATACCATGACAGATACACAAGAGGTGTGATAAGGAAGGTATAATAGACCCTACTGTATCCTATCACCAAGTTACCCCATCATTTTCCCCTTAGTTATTAGCTAGTATTTTCACTTTCAAACTTCACTTCCATTTTTCCATGGATTTCTATTTTGTTCTATGACATTCCATCTCTTTCTATTTTCCTCAGGCATATTCAGCCAACAGACTTTCTTTTCAGCCACCAAGCATGTTTGTAAGCATGTCATGTGACTGGTAGATATCATGATTTGTCATGATTGTCATGATTTGTCATGCTTTGTAAGATTCCTAACTGTATTTATAAGCTACTTAGTAAGAAGGCTGATTCAGCACACCAAATGGCATTGTTAGTAAGCACATCCTTACCAATCCATGTGATGACTCATGCCATGATTCATCATGCTTTGTAAACTACACTGTATTTATAATGTAAATTAGTAAACAGGCTGACTCAACACACCAAATGGCATTGTTAGTAAGCACATTCTTATCAATCCATGTGATGATTCATGCTTTGTAATCAGGGCCTCCAAAAGGTATATAAGGAGCCCAATTTTGCCATGTAATAAATGGAGCACTTCCCACCTTCACTCATCTCAAACAGTGAGATTAAGTAAGAACCTAAGTACAGGCAAATCATTAGCCTCAAAGTAAGACTAAGAAACATTTATTCAATTATATACTACCTTACAGGGTTGATTATATAATCTATCAGCTATTCTAACTAAGTTTAACCCATACTATTTTCCTCTCTCTTTTACAGGAAGGGAGACATGATTCACGCTACACAATACACGAGCACGCTAACTCTCAGACACAATTCATACTGTAGACTCAGTATACAGAATCAAATTGTTTTAAACTAACCAAGGAACAAGGAAAGAAGGTATATTGAAATAAATCCTCCCAAGAACTCACACATTATCTACCACGAAAACTAGAAAAGTCGTAGACCGTGTACTTAAGGACTGGCAATAAGTCTTATCCTATATAGTTGTGTTGTCACTATATAAGTGGCGTACATAAGACCCTTAAGTAAGAGGACACCAGGAGGTCAGTCTGCTTCTCCACCAGAATGCTAATGCTTATGTAGAAATTTTAGCCACACAGATTACCACCAGCCAATGGATTCACCCCCAAGGTGTTGGCCACCCTGAAAGGGAAAGGTGGTCCCAAGATTATAATACCTATGCAGCGCACAGCACTACTGGCCTCGGCTGCTCTTAGGGTGATGCATCCAAAGTTGTATTGGGCGTCAGTCACTACACATATAAAACTTGCCCGATGGGCAGTAGAATGTGGCCTCAGTGATATGAGCACTTGCCTGCAATTTTGGGCCTCGGTGTTTAATTGTGCAGCTGTAATTTGCAACAGACAATGTCCTCTTCACCGAGACCCAAGTTCTACTTCCGAAGGGTTTGATGTCATGAGCAGTGTCGGCCATTATTGTAACAGGCTCATGACATTATCTAACCTCGGTATTCAGTTGCAATATAACTCGGGCACTATGGTCGGCTGCTCTGGCCACTTTGTCAGGCATGGTGTCACATACACTGGTGATTGCATTGTGTAGGCTTGGTTCATCTGTGACAGCCTTCAGAATTTTGTGGGGAACACCTCGGTCATCATACGCAACTTACATGGATGTAGATTAAGATGTTTCTGTCTTGGCTTACATAACGCAGTGATAGTATGATAATAACTGATGGTTTTATTTGGCAACCGACTGACTGGTCCACCCTATAGCATCATGTATTCAGTTACATATTGGCCCATATGATAACATCAGTTCTGTCAGCTGACCTGATAACATCAGGTATTCAGTATTCTTGGCCCATATGATAATGTCAGGTATGCAGTTTCATCGGCCGACCTGATGGCATCAGGTATACCTTTATGTTGGCCCATACAACAACATCATGTATTCAGTTTTGTCGGCCCATAAGTTTGCATCAGTACCATCAGCTGACATAATGGTGTCAGCGATTTACAAGGAAATACATACATGATGCCCTCATGTCAGCCAAAAGACCTGATACCATCATGTCGGCTGAGTATACTGGATGCCTGATATTATCATATGGGCCGACAAAACAAATACTTGATGCCATCATATCAGCTGATAGACCTGATACTATCATGTTGGCCAAATATACTAAATGCCTGATATTACCATATGGGCCGATGGAAATGAATTCCTGATACCATCAAGTTGGCTGATGGTACTGATGAAAATGTATGGGCTGATGAAACTGAATGCCTGATGTTATTGTATGGGCCGATGGAAATGAATTCCTGATGCCATCAGGTCGGCCAATGGCACTAATGAAAATGTATGGGCTGACGAAACTGAATACCTGATGTTATCTTATGAGCCGACAGAAAGGTATACCTGATGCAACTGCCTGATGTTATCACATGGGCCGAGAATACTGAATACCTGATGCTATAAGATCAGCTGATGAAACTGATGTGAACGTATGGGCCAACAAAACTGCATATCTGATGCAATCACATCAGCCAAGAACATGAACAGGTATTCATGTCTCTCGGCCCATATGATGGCATCATACCCACAATTGCCAGACCAATCTACACAGGAACATATATGCTTCACCCCCGTCATCAGCCGATCGGCACACACAGTAGCTATAGTGTGTGGGCCCAGCTGACAATATCACACCACCAATTTTACTGGCCCTCAGCCAACATGTTGATATTGAGCATCCCAATGCATGGGCCCAGCTGTTAAAACCATCACTCAATGAGCTCACTGGCCGAATGTTAAACACAGACATAGATATTTGGTCGGCCGACATCCGCTGACCTGTGTGGAACAGCATATTTTCAACATTTGCTGCCAACCTTTGCCTCAACATTTGCTGCATGTATAATACATGCAATGTGACTGAATGGGCTCTGTCGTTCTCGTGTCTTGCATCTCGTGTCTCGTGTCTCGTGTCTCGTGTCTCATGTCTCGTGCTTGCATATTGTTCTTGTACGTTTTACAACTCATCATACATATGTTTACATGCTTCCTGAGCCTATATGTGGTTACATGCTTGCTCCTATGTTTTCTACCTATTGCCAATACATTTGCCTTGTCAGTTCAACAAATAGTCCATCAACTTTGCATGAACTTGGTGGCCAGGAGTACCTTGATATGAGGTATCTTTAGGACCCACCCCATCTACATCATGGTCTATGTCCACTGCAGGTACATGGGCTTGAAGGGCTGATTCTTCAGTTGTGCTCTTGATCCCACAGTGCTCTTCAAACCAAATCACCATGTTGTGAAGGATGAGGCAGCACTGGACCCAGTAAGAAATATATGTAAGGTGTTTGTCATGCTGCAATGGGTGTCAAAGCTCTTGAAGAGACTGAAAGCGATTTTTCAGAGCAGCAAATGCATGCCCCACCTGGACACAAACCTAAATCACCAAAAATAAATGGACACAAGGAAAAATAAAATAACGCACATACTTTGGAAAGGGCAGTGTTAAATGCCTTCTGGTCACTGGTTAAAGCCCCATTGACAGGCTTCTTGAAAGGGGGGGATGCGCCATGGCTCTAATGGGTAGGCACTATCTGCCCAGATCCAATGGTGATCTGCAAGAAGTGTTGCATGATGATGATAAATATGAGTAGACCGGAATGCATATGCATCATGTGCACTGCCAGTGTGACCAATAGCATAATCTGCTATAGCAAGATTGTGGATCATAATAACCACCTAAAAGAATTTAAATTACAGAAAGAGCTGTAAAATAAAATAAAATAAAATACCTGGCAGTTGAGGGAGTACTAGGACTTCCTACTATAAAAAGTCTCACCATAGAGACCTGGCTTGTCACAAAGGTTTATCAAGGATCCATAAGCAGCTAGGTGTTACAGTCTACGTACGCCCCTATTCATTTTCTCTTCTTACCTTGTATTATGCCACGATCGCTATCATAGCCATCGCTAGACTCGTCTCTTATCTTCAACTGTATTACATCACGATCGCATCATGCCATCGCTAGGTGATCTATTCTTGGTATCTCTGACTCGTTCTTATCTCTGACTTGTTCTGACTTCATCGTACCGGCCCTAAAGCAGTTATCAGTTCATTATATAAACTCATGTTGTACTATGTAGTTCTTTACTTTAATCTTACTAGGTTTTACCTGGAACTTCCTTCACTTAAGACTTCCAATCTTAAGTCGTCTGAAACTGATTCAAGTTAAGGACACTCTCCTTGCCTTGTCTTACGAACTCTTGTATACGCAAGAGTCTTGACTCGACCTTAGCCAAATACTCTTATCGAGTAGCTATTGTCAGAACTATCCTAGTTCGTAACAAAAGATTAAAGTCCCCTTCGAACCTCTCCACCATGAGAGGCCCAGATTTTTAATCAGCAAAGACGACCACTTGGGTCAGAAAGTATTGGTGGGAACGCAATCCTAACGAACCCGATTCCCCAGAAGAGTATCACGAGGCCACTGGTCCGGATACAGAAGATAACAGAGAGAGACGCACACCATCCCCTGTAGAAGAACCAGACAACAGAGAGAGACGCACACCATCCCCTGTAACCACAGAACCAGATAACCAATCCTCGACTTCATCCTGACGAATTCCCAGTAGAACAATCCACCCCCGAAACCTAACAGCCAACCCTAGTTTCAGGATGTTCGACCACTACCTCCTCCGAACTGAAAGCAGGTGCACCTACGCACTACAACGGAAGCCCTGACCAGGCTCTAAGATGGTTATATTCAGTAAAAGCATACTTCACCGTTAACGCTTCAATCTACAACTCCGATGAAAAGAAAGTTGTTACCGCGCTTGCTTACATGACTGAAGGAAGCGCAGGAGGATGGGCTACAACATTTTACGCGGAAGCCAATACCGACCCTGTCCCGAAGTATGGAACCTTCGTCGAATTTGAGAAGAACTTCAAAGAAGCATTTTCTCCAGCCGACGCTAAGGTAGTCGCCATAAACAAGTTAAGAACCCTGAAACAAGGGAATGACCTCACTTCCTATATCGCTGATTTCAAAGCACTAGCATCACTAGCCAGCATCAAGGAATCTCAAGTCCTGATTGCATTTTTCAACGACGGATTGAAAGGAGGACTCATAAACTCTATATGCCAAATGGAAACCATTCCCGATTCTTTCGACAAATACGTATCCGCAGCCATCCGGCTAGATAGTAACTGGCAACGAGGCATGGCCATGCGCAACAACCGCTGTAATATCACTAAACCATCCAGACAACACTACATACCGAAACCATCCTTTAACTGAAACCATGATCCAAACAGCTATGGAAGTAGACCGCCTGAATGAAGAAGAACGCAACGAATACTTCAGGAAGGGGAAGTGTTTCACTTGCAGTCAGGTTGGACATATCGCCCACAAATGCCCTGACAAGAAGACAGGAAAGACTCTGATACGTCGCAAAGAAGTAGAAAGCGATGATGAAGAAGAAGAAGAAGCGGAAGTCCGTCGTCTCAATGAGGATTTTTGATATGGAGACTGGATCAATGTCAGTATCTTCCAATGTACCTATAAGACTTGTACGAAAGGTTGGAGAACTGAAAGGAACTTCGTGTTCCCATTTCCCTCATCTCGAAAACTTGTCTCAAAACCGTTGAAACCACCGCAGTCATAGACTCCGGTGTGACAATCATACCAGCACTAGGCGCATATGAGTGTCATAGGCACATTTTGCCTTACCTTGAGGAAAGGAGTAAAACACTAGTCACCAGCGCTATTCAGCTCCCAAGCTATCCGCTTTGGAACCACTTTTCTCCCATAGCGCGCTGCCCGGCCCGACGCCTAGGTATTCCGTCCTCCCATGTCCTGCCTATGTCCACCTACCTCCGCTGGTGCGTTATTTTTCCTTAAATGTCACTACTCATCAGTTGCAGGTCTTATTACATGCATCCTTCGTGTTCCGCTGCGCTGCATGTCTTATTACCTGTCGCTACATCATGCCTTCATCAGTGTCGCTACTATTCTCGCCTACGCATTCGCGAACTTTTACGCAGTATGATAAAATGACCCGTCACACATACAGTACAGTACTTCCCTTCCCCGGACCTTTGCTGGTGTCAGAGTCACTTTAGTCGCTATATCCTGGATTTGGTGCAATCGATTCTGCTCTTGCCAATCTTTCTGATTGCATGTCACTTGACTTGCTTTGAGTGCGCGTTGCTAAAGTCCCCTCATAAGTTTGATTTTCGCAACATCGGGATCGCTATCGGTAGTCGAGCTATAATCTAGTCGCTATCGGGCATTCCACTTGCACTATCATACCTTATTCCTCGCTTTCCCTTCTTTTGATTTCTTCTCGCTGTCGCTAGTCGGACATCGCATAGGACAACTTGCATAGGTGCTACTTACTTATACGCACATTTCTCTGTCGGAACTCACTTGTCAGCTAGTCACTGATCGCTACAGCGCTACTCATTGGTTTTTGGTCTTAGGTCGCTATAGGTTATTAGCCCTTTGCATCATTGCTACCCTTGCATATTTGAAGGGAGTTGCTTCAATAGCAGTCCTCTTGGGTCGAATACTACACTCGTGCCTATTTGGATAAGCAACGCTAGTTTCTAACCAGCCTAGTAGCTATTTCTCTTTCACACCGGAGCAGCCGGAACCTTCATCTCCGAAGACTTCGTCAAACAACACTGAATTAGAACCCACCTCCTCAGTAAACCCTTCAAGGTTACTACCACCGATGGAAGCTATTCCAAAAGTGGAGCAATACACAGATATTGTGTTCTTACCGTCAAGATAGACGGACGATCCATGATCAGAAAATTTAATGTCACACGCCTCGGGAGAAGAGATCAAATTCTTCTTGGAATTCCCTGGCTACGCGCTATGAATCCCATCATCGATTGGGCGGCAGAAACACTTATCCTCTCACACACCAAGAAAAGTGATTGAGTAGAAGAAGAAGTCAACAAAGAGAGAAAGAAGAATGGCCTTTCACCTCTATTTCAACAAGAACCTATCAATCAAACCTGGAAACAATCCAAGCTTAGGAAAGCAGAACCAGTTATTGAAACCCCTGTTGTTTATCCAAAAGCGACTATCGAAGAAATCGTTGACGAAGAAGCATCACCCATTCTTCCTATCCCTGATCTACTCCCCATCCCTGATGATGCGACGAAACCTTTGACACTAAGGAAGACGTCTGGACACAAGAGAACTTTGCCGCACCAGTGCGAGAAGTCTCTATGTACGATCTAGATGATGATGAATTCTTGGTGGAATATTCCTCTGACACATCAGAACTCCGGGTAATCTCAAATACCACTATGGACGTACCCTTAACTTCTGATGGAACCAGCCACTCAGAACAGAAACCTACGGTCAAACCCCTACCACGGCCCACCGAATACGCGAAAGTCAGTAACAAAGCTCAGCAGTTCACTCTAGCTGCAGGCTTAGAACAAAAGAAGAAAACTTTCGAAGAACTCGTACCCTCTTATCTACACGACTTTGCTGACATCTTCGCTAAAGACGGTCTTAACCAACTACCCCCCTGAACGACCCAGTATTGACCACCGTATTGAAACAAAACCCGGATTCATTCCCAAGACGTCGAAAATCTATCCCCTCTCTATCACCGAACGTACCGCTGTCAAAGCATTTATTGATGAAAACGTAAAGAAAGGTTTTATCTCAGAATCCAAATCGCCGCAAGCCAGCAGGTTTCTTCTTTGTAGGAAAGAAAAGTGGAGATCTCCGACCCTGTCAAGATTATTGGTATATCAATGATTGGACGATCAAGAATGCTTATCCGTTGCCACTTCCCCTATCACTTGTCACACAATTACACGGGGCAAAGTATTTCACCAAGATGGATGTTCGTTCCGGATACAACAACATCCGTATTCATCAAGATGATAGGTGGAAGGCCGCATTCACCACGGAATTTGGACTCTATGAGCCAAACATCATGTTCTTTGGGCTTTGTAATTCCCCAGCCACATTCCAAGCCTACATGAACCGCACGTTCCAACAAGAAATTAACGAAGGATGGTTGGTAATCTATATGGACGACATCCTCATCTTCTCCAACAACATTGATGAACACCATAATCGCACCCGTCGAATCTTGAACAGAATACGCGAAGAAAAAACTCTTCTTGAAACTGGAGAAATGTACCTTTGATGCACAAGAGGTCGAATATCTTGGTATGATCATTCGCCCAGGATGCGTCGCTATGGATGTTGCCAAAACCGATGGAATCCGCGATTGGCCAACCCCATCTACCGTCAAAGACACCAGATCATTCCTTGGCTTCTGTAACTTCTATCGAAACTTCATCCCCCATTATTCCAATATTGCACGACCCCTTATCGATCTTACAAAGAAAGATAATGTATTCCTTTGGTCCACACCCTGTCAAAACGCATTTACAACACTTAAGGAGTGTTTTTTGAAACAACCAGTCCTCCGCAACCCTGATCCATCGCGACAGTTTGCAGTCGCCACCGATGCATCCCTTGTTGCAACCGGTGCTGTCCTATTACAAACTGATGAAAATGGTGTATATCACCCATGCGGATATCTCTCCCAATCCTTGAACCCTGCAGAACACAACTACCAGATCTTCGATCGGGAACTCCTTGCCATTATTTGCGCACTCCAGGAATGGCGCCACTACCTAGAAGGAAATGCACACCCAGTATTAGTATTCACCGATCATAAGAACCTCCTCTATTTTCGTACCGCGCAGAAGTTAACCCATCGTCAAGCTAGATGGCAACTTCTTCTTTCATGCTATGATATTGAACTCCATCACGTACCAGGAACCAAACTCGCCGCACCAGATGCCTTATCTCGACGACCTGATCATGCGCCAGATACCATCAATAATGAAGACATGACACTCCTCCCTGATTCCATGTTCGTCTGACTTCTCGACCAAGAACTCATGACCACTCTTGCGAACCCTGACCCTGATGACACCGACCCTATCTTCCAAGCCACCTCTGACGCTTTGAATGGCCTTTGTCTTCCTCCCATGAAATCAGCTCTCTCTGATTGGACGATTAAGGATGATGTCTTATTCTATAAAGATCGTGCCTATGTCCGACCAGCCAGACGACACTCTATTTTGGAACGAACCCATGATCATGCCACGGCAGGACACCCTGGTCGCTTTAAAACCGAAGAACTGGTTAAACGCGACTTTTGGTGGCCCTCAATGGGAACTTATATCCGAAAATACGTCGAGGGTTGCGCCCTTTGTCAGCAAATGAAATCAGATACCCACCCTACTACTCCTCCGCTTGTTCCTATCCCTTCTTCGGTCTCTACTCCCTTTTCCCAAGTCTCCGTCGACCTCATTACTGATTTGCCTCCATGCAACGGTTTTGATTCTATCATGGTCATTGTCACAACCCTTATAACGAATTAACGCAGGGGCAGAGACTAGGACTCAAACAAGGATATCACAACCAAAGGATGAAGAATAGCAGGTACGTCTTGGATTGCTAGCAATGAGCTAATACACAAGAGGTTTGAACTGAAGAACTACTGACTACAACGAGCTACCTATATACATATATTGAAGCGGAGACTGAATCTGAATCTGAACTAACTAGCCAATCATTAAATAGAGAAGGAATCATATGATGATTTAAATATAACTACACCTATGATGTCATGAAACATGTGACTGCTGCGGAAAGGTTCTTGGTGTCATGTGACTTGATCGATTGTGAAAGGAAGTCATATTCAGGAATATTGGAAATAATAGTAGTGGGCGCTAATGGAATAGAGAAGTTCAGGTTAGGGTTTGTGAAGGTCATTGGTATAAACGCTGGTTTCGGCGCTTGTGATGGGTGTTTATTGGGTGTCTTTCGAGTGTTCAGAAAAGAATAATGATGTGTATTTGGAATTCGTGACATTACCCCCCTCTCTAGGATGAGCGTCATCGCGAATGTAAGATGGTCGGATGTTTTTCTCTCTCCATTGTTTGAATTCTTCTGTATCAAGAATAGATCCTAGAATTTGTTTGGATTTAGCAGCCGTGGGATTCTTCTTATGGAATTCTGCAATTAGAATCGGGGAGTTTTTAACATTTTCTTCTGGTTCCCATGTCGATTCTTCTATCGGATATCCTTCCCATTTTACTCGGTATTGCACTTTTCCTCGGAATTGTCAGCTATCTAGTACTTCTTCTATGACAAATTCTTCCTGATTGTCAACAATGTCTGGAGGTGGTTGGGTGGGTTGAGAATGAGGGATTAATTGAGATGCATAATATGGAGTAAGCAATTCCACATGGAAATCCGGGTTAATCTTATAGTTCTCTGGCAATTTCAATTTATAGTTCACTTCACCGGTCTTCTCTAGTATTTCAAAGGGCCCAAGACGACGATCTGACAACTTTTGACTTGGACAACATTGTTTAATGTTCTTTGCGTCTAGCCAGACCTTGTCTCCCTTTTGATACTGAGGTGTATTTTTAACTCCTCAGTCATAGAAACGCTTCATGTGTTCATTAACTATCTTTAGAGTGTTTTCCGCATCATCTCTTGCTTCTCTCATCTGATCTGCTCTCTCATCGGCGGCGGGAATAAGGGATGTGGAGTTCGGAGATATAGTGAATTCAGGATTATATCCATAGAGGACTTTGAATGGACTGTGACTGGTTACTGTGACTGCATTATTATGTGAAAACTCTGCTATTGGCAGCCAAGATACCCAATCGTTTTGTCTATACGAGGCAAACATGCGCAAGTATTGTTCAACTTCTTGATTTACACGTTCTGTCTGTCCATCTGTTCTGGGATGATAGGAGGTCGAGGCAGACCATTTCGTTCCTAATCTTTTTGATACTTGTCCAATGAACTTCGATATGAATTGTGTTCCTCTATCTGAAATCACTTTTTTCGGTGTACCATGATGTTTCCATACATTCTTTAGAAATAGCTCGGCAATTCCTTTCGAATCTACATCTTTGGTGGTGGGAATGAAGTGTGATTGTTTCGAAAATCGATCAACAACAACAAAAATACTGTCGTATCCTTCACTCTTTGGTAAGTCCACTATCAGGTCGCATGAGATCGTTTGGCAAGGTCCTTCTGGGACTTTATTTGGTTGTAAAGGTCCTGTTGGTTTGCTTGGGAACACCTTTGTTTGTTTGCATCGATCACAACCATCTACGTAATCATGGACATACTTCGTCATTGAAGGCCACCAATAGTTTCTGGAAATTAATTCTAAGGTTTTGGCAGGTCCAGGGTGTCCAGCTGGTGGAGAGTCGTGAAACAACTCCAATATCTCTCGGTGGATCTCTTTATCATTTGGAATGTATACCAGTCCTCAAAATAACACCAATCCATCCTCTACATTCCATTCTTCAATTCCTCTGCACAATTGTACCGGTGCTGCTTTTAGCGTTTCTAGTGCTTTCATTACTTCGGGCTCTCGTTCTGTGCTCTTTCTTATCTTTTTCATGAGCGAACTTTCTCCTTCTATGAGAATTTGGCCTCATTTAGCAGCATTGATTTTGAAAAACTCCAGTTTTAACAAAATGTGGTCAGAATTATCATTTTCTACCCCCCTCTGTGGTCTTCCCTCGGAGATAGACAGTTGGCTTTGTCATTGACTACACCAGGCTTATGTTGGAGCGTAAATTTGTACTCCACCAGGAATAAACTCCATCTGGCTTGCCTTCATGTCAATTTTTGACTCGTCATGAAATACTCGAGATTTTTATGATCCATCCAGATCTCCACATGTTGGGGTTTTCCCTGCACATAGTGCCTCCATTCTTCCAATGCTTGAATGATTGCTAATAACTCTTCACATATTGCAGTAACATATCTCCGTATTATACGAGTGAATGGACGTGCATAATATCCCGTATGATACGGGCCAGCGGACCATGGGCCGAAGGTAGATATATCCTCAACTGTGACAGATGGGCCGGGAGTGTTATTATTCCCGATGGAGACGGGTTGGCCCAGGTGGGGAATATGTAAAGTAGATGGGTGGGCCAATGGACATGAATTTTCAATAGACGGATTGGCCGAGGTAGTTGGATATTATGTAGATGGGTGTACCAAGGTAGATATGTATCAAATAGCCGGGTATATCAAGGGTGCTTGTTATCACATAGACAGGTGGGCCCAGATATATATCATATTAGACGGGTGGGCCGACGAATTAATATTATTTTGTAGACGGGTGGGCCGACGTATTGGTATTATTTTGTAGACGAGTGGGCCGAGGGAGCGGTGAAAGATTTATTATATATGGGTGGGCCAATGGTAGACATATATTGCATAGACGGGTAGGCCGACGTAGGGGTATATAATATAAACGGGTGGGCCCAGGAGAATGATAATTGTAGACATGATGGAGCTCAGCTAGTTGTATATCATGGAGGTAATAATTCAAAGTCATCTAATGATGTAGTATGGCACGGAGCCTTGCAAAGGGGTGAAGTGGAAACTCGAGCAAAGTGTACCGAGTTCCGAGACCCGGGTCTCGACAAACGAATATGTGATGTCCAGCACACTTCCGATCGTCTGATATTTCATTGAGCAATATATGATAATAGATCTTTGAAAGCCAACATCATCCAAGCCTACCAAATGCCAAATGCCAAGTTCCAACTACTGAAAATCAAGTGAAGTGTACCAATATCCGAGCCCTGACTATCAAATCCCGACAATCGACCATTGAGTCCCGACTACCGAGTCTTGAAACCCGAGTCCCAAAGCCCGAGATTTGAGTCCTGAAACCCAATGCCTGACCATTGAATCCCAACAATCGAGTATCAAGTCCCGACCAACGAGTCCCAAATATTGAGTCCCGACCACCGAGACCCAACACCCGAGACCTGACACCCGACAACCGACAACCGACAACCGACAACCGACAACCGACAACCGACACCCGAGATTTAAGACTCAAGTTCCGACCATGGAGTCCCGGATATCGAAAATCAAGTGAAGTGTACCGAGATCCGAGTCCAACCTGAAGGATTCCTTAGGCTGGACTTCCAAACCTTTGGATTTGTCCTTCCATCTCTATCCAAGCTTAAGGATTGATTCCTTAAGCTGGACCTTTGCCTTTCTGGCACTTCCTGTCTTTCCAAGACTTATGTCTACTTCCTGTTATCTCCGACTCCACCTAAGTGTAGCCTACCTCTGTTTGCTTCTACTCCAGACCTTGTCCATGGTAGCCTTTATTCTCCTGTCCTATAATCCTGTCCACTCCTGCTGACCTCTGGACCTTTGGATCTCCGGACATCTTACCCTTCGGATATTAAAACCTTCAGACATTGTAACCTTTGGACATCATGACCTTCAGACATCATAACCTTTGGACATCTTAACCTTTGGACATCTGAACATTCAGATGGCGCAACCTTCAGACGTCCTGTCCTCTGGACCACTCCTCCTATCTGATCCTGCTTTGGACTCTGTCCTTTGCAGTCTCTCCTCCATGTGCTTCCATCTAGGAAGCTTACCTTCAGAAGTCTTATCTTCAGACCCTATGCAGCAGGTGAAACTCCTCCAGAGTTTCCTGTACTTCTCTAGAAGTTCCTATACTCCTCCAGAAGGTTCCTGTGCTCATCCAGAAGTCCTCCAGCACTCCACCAGAGTAGCCAGCCTCCGGAAGTCCTTCAGACTTCATTGGATTTCATCTGGACTTCATTCTGAAATTAAGGGCATGTACTCGGGAAAGGTGCAAAATAAAATATACTGACTACCGAGTGCTGAGGACTAAGTGTCGAGTTCCAAGTTCCGAGTTCCAAGTGCCAAGTGCCCCGATGCTTTCGGGTATTAACACCCAGATAGCCCTCGCTCTCAGGGGCCCGTCAGAATGTAGATCATCTCAAACGGATGTGATTTGAGTGAGATATGAGCAAAATACTATATACCAGGTGAATTTTGGCATCAGAAGTTCAATGCTTTCGGGCATTGACATGCAGATAGCCCTCGATCTCAGGGGTGTGGGAGAATTCAGATTGTCTCAAATGGATATAATTTGAGTGAGATATATGCAAAATACAATATATTGACAACTGAGTGCTGAGTACCAAGTGCCGAGTGCCAAGTGCAGAGTGCCCCGATGCTTTCAGGCATTAACACCCAGATAGCCCATGCTCTCAGGGGCCCATCAGAATTTATATCATCTCAAACAGATGTGATTTAATGTGTCCCAAGTGCTGAGTGCCGAGTCCCAAGTGCTGAGTGCCGAGTGCTGAGTTCCGAGTTCCGAGTGCCGAGTTCCGAGTGCCGAGTGCCCCGATGCTTTCGGGTATTAACACCCAGATAGCCCTCGCTCTCAGGGACCCGTCAGCATTTAGATCATCTCAAACAGATGTGATTTGAGTGAGATATGAACAGAATACTATATACCGGGTGAATGTTGGCATCAGAAGTTTGATGCTTTCGATGTTTTTGATGTCGGGTCTCGATGCTTTCGGGCATTGACATGTAGATAGCCCTTGATCTCAGGGGTGTGGCAGAATTCACGTTGTCTCAAATGGATATAATTTGAGTGAGATATTTGCACCATACTATGTATATACTGACTACCGAGTGCTGAGTGCCAAATTTTGAGTTCCGAGTTCCGAGTGCCAAGTGCCGAGTTCCGAGTGCCGAGTTCCAAGTTCTGAGTGCCAAGTGCCCCGATGCTTTCGGGTATTAACACCCAGATAGCCCACGCTCTCAGGGGCCCGTCAGAATTTAGATCATCTTAAACAGATGTGATTTGAGTGAGATATGAGCAAAATACTATATACCAAGTGAATTTCACCATCAGAAGTTTGATGCTTTTGATGTTATTGATATCAAGCCTCGATGCCTTCAGGCATTGACATGCAGATAGCCCTAGATCTCACGGGTCTGGCAGAATTTAGCCCATCCCACATGGATAAGAGTTGAGTGAGATATGAGCAAAATCCCATATACTGTGTGTATTTCAGCATTGTAAGGTCAATGCTTTCCATGTTTGCAATGTCTAGCCTCAATGCATTGCGGCATTCACAAGCAGATAGAACTTGATCTCAGGGGCCTGTCACAATTCAGATCGTCTCACACGGATAAGACTTGAGTGAGATATGAGCAAAATATTATATATCGGGTGATTTTTGATGTCAGGCCTTGCACCAAGGGTAAGCACATAGCACAACAGGAATAAATCCTGTTGTCCTAGTATCCTTATATATTGCATATACTATTGAAGGGATGTTGGGGATCATATTTTGCCTCAAACAGACATGATTTGAGGGAGATATGAGCAAAATACAATTTATTGGGTGTGTCTGAGCTTCGCAGGTTCAATGTCTTTGTTGTCAGCCTTGTGTGGGAAAAATTATAAAACATCAGGAGAAACATAAAAACACATCATCAGGGACTGCATCAGGTTTGCTATGATCACACCTATGTATAATATGATAGATTGGCTTCCAATGTACTGTTCCAGTCCCTGAACCAGTATCTGTCAGTGGTATGTATCTCTAAATACAAAAAAACTCGAAATTCAAGGCAATCACTGCACTGGTGCAAGAAAGTTACAATCACAAGATATATACATCAGCAAAATATGATTTTGCCACACGGTTACCAGAAGGTCACAAGCTTTGACAGTGCTTACTAGACTAAGGATATGATTGTCTTAACTCAATAGTCTTAACTTGCTAGGCATAATATAAGCTTTCTTAATAACCATGACTGTCATATCTTCCATAATAATCCTAACCCTCACAGCTTATGTATTATGTAGTAATCAACAATCATATTAGACTATCAAGTGAAGACTATCGTGTAATGACTATCAAGTTAAGACTACTGTATTTTATTCTAAGTCTGTACAATAGACCTGTGATACTTGATGAGTGTCAGCCTGAACAGTATATTAAAGTGCACACTATCATACTACACATAGGTATGACTATTGAAGACATGATGTAGTGCCTTATGATGTGTTTTTATGTGTCTCCTGATGTGTTGAGAATGTCCTACATTACCTCATATGTCCATGTGAGGCCATATGAATTCTGCGACACTCCTGACATTGAGGGCTATCCACATGTCAATGAACACAGTCATCTAGGCCTCACATTGAAATCATTGAAAGCATCAAACTCCTGATGCTGAAATACAATCTGAATTCTGAAGGACCCCGGAGAGTGAAGGCTATCTGCATATCAATGCCTGAAAGCATTGAGGCCCGACATCAAAATCATTGAAAGCATTGAACTTCCAATGCTGAAATTCACCTGATATATAGTATTTTGCTCATATCTCACTCAAATCACATCTGTTTGAGATAATCTAAATTCTGATGGACCCCTGAGAGCAAGGGCTATCTGGGTGGTAATGCCCGAAAGCATCGGGACACTCGGCACTCAGAAGGCACTTGGCACTTGGCACTTGGCACTTGGCACTCAGCACTTGGTAGTCAGTATATGGGATTTCCATATATCTCATTCAAATTATATCTGTTTCAGACAATCTGAATTTTACCACACCCCTGAGATCAAGGGCCATCTACATGTCAATACCCAAAAGCATTGAGACCTGACATCAAAAATATTGAAAGTATCGAACTTCTGATGCCAAAATTCACCCGGTATATAGTATTTTGTTCATATCTCACTCAAATCACATCCGTTTGAGGTGATCTAAATTCTGATGACCCCCTGAGAGCGAGGGCTATCTGTGTTTTAATACCCGGAAGCATCAGGGCACTCGGCACTCGGCACTCGGCACTCGGAACTCGGAACTCGGAACTCGGCACTCAGCACTCGGCACTCGGAACTTGGCACTTGGCACTTGGCACTTGGCACTTGGCACTTGGCACTTGGCACTCAGCACTCGGTACTTGGTACTTGGTAGTCATTACTCGGTGATTCGAGTCTCGAGACTTGAGACTGGTGATTCACAAGTCAAAATTTGAAACTAATGTGTAGTATCTTATGTATTTCTGTACTCATTTCACTGACTACCGAGTGCTGAATCTCGGGTCTTGGGTATCAGGTCTCGGTACTCAGTACTCGGTATTTCCAGATGACAAAAATGTATATCATCTTAAATTTGAATTTTCTTAACTCGTAACAATGTATGAGTTTCCAGTTGAGTTTTGAATTTTGAGTTTTGAGTCTCTTGAGTCCCGAGTCTAGGTGTTCAGGGCTCAGGTTTCAGGTTTCAGGTTTCAGGTTTCAGGTTTCAGGTTTCAGGTTTCAGGTTTCAGGTTTCAGGTTTCAGGTTTCAGGTTTCAGGTTTCAGGTTTCAGGTTTCAGGTTTCAGGTTTCAGGTTTCAGGTTTTGGGTTTTGGGTTTGGGTTTTGGGTTTTAGTACTTGGTACTTGATATTACCCGATGTCGGCCCACCCGTCTATGTAAAATTCTGCACTTCAGCCCACCCATCTATCTAATATGACCCCACGTCAACCCACCCGTCTATGTAATAAATAATTCACCTCACCCTCAGCCCACCCGTCTATGTAAAATTCTGCACTTCAGCCCACCCATCTATCTAATATGACCACACGTCGGCCCACCCGTCTATGTAATAAATAATTCACCTCACCCTCGGCCCACCTGTCTATCTAATATTACCCCACGTCGGCCCACCTGTCTATGTAATAAATAATTCACTTCACCCTCGGCCCACCCGTCTATCTAATATTACCCCACATCGGCCCACCTGTCTATGTAATAAATAATTCACCCCACCCTTGGCTCACCCATCTATCTAATATTTCCCTACGTTGGCCCACCCGTCTATCTAATAAATATTTCACCGCTCCCTCAGCCCATCCGTCTACACAATAATACTGATACGTCGGCCCACCCGTCTATATAATACTATTTGCTATACATCTCTCCTCAGGTCTATAATATATGTCAATCCTACTCTACATATTACCCACATGGGCCCACCCATCTCCATAATAATATTTCTCCCGGCCCATCCGCTATCATCGATGATATATATAACATCAGCATAGATGGGCCCACCCGTCTCCATCGGAAGTAATATTCCTCCCGGCCCACCCGTCAACATCAGGTATATACATAACATCGGCCCATAATCCGCTGGCCCGTATTACACGGGATATTATGTAGGTCGGGTGACCCATATAATATGGGATTTGTCACTGAAGGGGCTCAACTCTTTATCATGAATGTCATAATTTCTTTCTGCATCATTCATCGATTTTGAGTAATAAGCCACTGGGTGCCATAGGTTATCTTCCATTAGTTGAGATAGAACTGCTCTGGTTGCATAGTCGGAAGCATCAGTTTCTCTTTTCATTTTCTTCTCAACATCAGGCATTACTAAGACAGGAGCTTCTGTAAAGCGCTTCTTTAATTCATCGAAGGCGCTCTGCTGTCTCTCTGTCCAATCCCATTTAGCATCTTTTCTCAGTAAATCATTCATTGGTCTGGCAATATCTGAGAACCCAAGTATAAATCTTCTGTAGAAGTTGGCAAAGCCCATGAATGCTTGTATATCTTTTATGCATTTGGGAACAGGCCATTTCAATACTCCTTCTACTTTGACGGGGGTCCATAGACACACTGCCCTTTTCCACAATCAACCCAAGAAACTCGACTCTAGACTGTTCGAAGCTACACTTTTCAGGCTTCAAGTACAGGTCGTTTTCCTTCAATCGTTTGAGTGCTTCTCGTACAACCTTCTGGTGTTGCTCTCTATTTCCATTTGTAAAAACCAAGATGTCATCGATATAAACGACCACTGTTTTGCCGTCTATTAAATCTCTGAATATCTCATTCATCATGGTTTGGAAAGTTGCTGGAGAGTTTGTCAACCCAAAATACATTATGGTTGGTTCGTGGTGATCAAAAGGCGTTTTGAAAGCTGCCTTCCATTCGTCTCCTTCTTTCATCCGAATATTGTTATACCCCCATCCCCATCATACATCCATCTTGGAGTATATTGTAGCACCAGTAAGGGCATCTATCAGGTCTTGAGATCTCAGTAGTGGATACGCATTTTTAACTGTCTTCTCATTAAGCCTTCTATAGTCCATTACAGGTCTAAGTTTGCCATCCTTTTTGAATCTCTAATATGTCCTAGTGCAGTCTCGGCTTTTAACCAATCTTTCAAAGTGTCCATCTCTTTAGGTGACAAGGGATAAGGTTTCGCATTCGGAGGAAGATCATTGTCATCCTTAAGATCCACAGCATGGTCCCATTTCTTTCTTTCGGGAAAACATTTGGATTCTTCTTCTGAGAACACTCCCAGGTAATTGTGAAGCCAGTCTGGAACCATTTCTTCTACAGACTTCTTCTTTTTTGTAGCTTCTTCTGCTACCTTCTGCTCTGTGGCAACCGAGGCTTTATATCTAATCCATCTTTCAGGACTTTCCTCGTCTTCCACCTCTTCACATGTTGCCTTCTTCATGTCCATGTCTTCATCGTCATCCTCTTCTGTGGGAATCAGATCTGGAACCACATCTGCTTGTTTTTGTGTTTTCCTATTTTCTCTATTTTTTTGTCTCTGTTCTTTTTTCGTAATACATTTAATTGGACACCTAGATAGCAAAAACTGTCCTGCATTCCAGTCTATTTCTGGATTATGATATCGTAGCCAGTCAATGCCGATAATAACATCATCGCTTCCTAAGTCTGTAATCATGAAGGCTGCTTTGTCTTCTACATGATTACCGATCTTTAGATCTAATTCAGCGAAATGAGTCATTGATCCAGCAGCATTTAAAGAACCATCTATGTTCTTAACCGGAATAGGTTTCAATAATTTACGACAGTGCACGTCATTGTCCAACACCAATTTCCTATTGATAAATAAAGTCGATGCCCCACAATCTACAAGGGCTCTCACGTCTGCAGTCTTTTTCTTTCCTTTCAGCGTTATTGGAATGTAGAAGTGTTCTGATTTTGATTGTAGGTATACTTCTTCTACATCCGCAAAGTTTGATAGAATCGAATATCTGCTTCCAGACACGTCTTCTTCCGTTGGTTCTTCTAGAACTTCTTCTTTTCTAGTGGCTACCCAATCTCTAAACCATTTTGGTGGTTGATTCCTTTCGGCTTTTTCTTTTGCCAGGAATTCTTTGCCTTGTGGTGTAGCTGCCAATTCTTTGAACCATTTGGGTGCTTCCATCTTTGCTTCTCCTTGAGTCAAAGATTCTATAAACCAACTTGGAAGGGTGTCTTCTTTTGCGGGAATGTTATGAGTTCGTTCTGTTGTCTCTCTCTGTGGAGACGAAGTTCTTCAATTTCTTGCAATATGGTTTGGCTTTCCACAACGGTAACATACAAAAGGTTCTCCGTTGAGTGCCTCTCCTATTGCATTGAACTCTTGCAAGGAATAGGTTCTTTTTGTCATTGTGCCAGTTGTATTCTGGAACCCAATGAGGGCGAGGAATGATAGCTGTGTGCTAGGGGGAAGAGTGGGAAGTGGGCTCTCAAGTGCTCCTCTGGATATGAGTGGAAAGTCATCCCAAGGGGATTGCTACTGAGAAAGATTCCTCTAGTGAAAGGTGAGGGGGATCTATAACCAGCGGTTCGGTCTTGAAGCCTGAATGGGACACTGAGGCAAGTAATGCACCCAAAAGCAAAGAGCGCTATCTAAAGGCACCTAAACGCGCTAATAAGGCGGAAAGCGCGGAAAAGCGCACTTTGTGCGATCACAACAGAGTGCTTCGAGTAGAGGTGACAATCAAATGGGAGAATCAGGGCTTTGATAGATGTGGAAGTAGACACTTAAAGGTGTCAAAGCACCAATAAGAGGGAAACAAGTGTATTCAGATAGAAACTCGAACTATACACTTCGATGGTAGTGGAGCGGAAGTAAGTGACAGGAAAACAAACATGGTGACATGTAGGTATGCTAAGCGAGTTCCCACGGCTTGGAGCCGAATAGGAAGTATTAAGGTAAATGGTGAGGTAAGTCAGGGTCCATAACGAGATATGATGATAAGTACTAGTGCCTGCGTGACGGAGTATGAGTTCTGAAGAAGGGAAAACGCACCAATGGACCTTGGAGGACTAGGACAGGACATGCGGAGGACAGGCAACAGATCCTAGGGAAATGCGACAAAGTGCACCGTAACGCACTTGAACGTGCTGGTACGCACCAAAGCGCGCATTGCAAGGATATCGAGTGCATCGTGAAAAGGTGTGAATTTGGCCCATATGTGCCTGCAGAAACGCGAGTCTCTACACCGATTCACAAATGACTGGTGGTAGACTAGTCATAATGGTCTACCCGAAAAGGAGTGAATGAATTTGATAAGCTAGTTGTAATAGCTCATCCAGTAGGAAATGATGATGAAAAGGAGGATGGAAAAGGAGTACGTAAATGGAAAACTGAAGCGGTCCCCGATATCTGATCGGATCAACCTCGTACTTCAGGGTCAAAGGGTCCTGGTAAAACCCAACTGACTCTTCCCTAGATACTGACTAAAAAGGTTTGTACATAACAACTATACTTGCCAAGTGAGAGAAACTAGGTGCCTTTGCAAACACTTTTCCAAGGGAACACACTAGAAGGACACGTCCACTCTTCTAGCCGAAGCTTACAAGTGACAGTTCTCGACTAGATGCATTTCTAAATCCTTGGTAGGATATATGCTGTAGGACTTGTCGCTAGACAACTCTTCTAAACTTGGGTAGAGTAGCCTACGTATTGTACGAAGAAAGGTGATAGGTAAAAAGGAAATTATAGTAACGTTGAGCAGGCAGGGTCTTGGGCCAGCACTCAAAGTTGTAGTGACACGCCTAATGTTGTGAACACCTCCGTATACTGGCGGCTGCAGTGTAAGGCAGGGCCTGGTATAGGACTACTAACTACGAAAGCGGATAGGTATGAATGCACTCAAATGAGCAAAGGGGAGAGTGATAGAATCAAAGGTCACGGTTGTTTAGACCGGGCAATGCGAAAAGTATTTTGTTGTTTAATCGTTGACTCTTATGATTATAGAAGTCAAGAATTAAAGAACACGTGAAACGTTGTTGAAATGATAATGAATCATTTGAAAGTTTATCGAGCTTGACTTGGCTGGACAAAGTTTCAAAGGATTAAAGAAGTGTGTAACAGTTTCATCGCACTTAGAGATGTGGAAGAATTCTCCAACACGTCCAAATGAGAGGAATAGTGATGATATGAATGTGCAAGTGGTAATGCGTGTGACTCCACCGTTCCAGCCACAGAAGAACGGCTCCACCTTCTTCAGAAGATACATGAAGAAGCCATCTCTTGTCATAATCTTGCAATGCAGCGAATGACCACACGATCATACGGAAAGAAGTACCAACCATGGAAAGTTGGAGATAAAGTTTGGTTATCGGGGAAGAATCTCATCACACAGTTACCATCACGAAAACTCGCCCCAAAACAATATGGACCTTTTACCGTGAAAGCCGTACTCTCCCCTATCACGTTCACACTCCAACTCCCAGTACAATGGAAGGTTCACCCCACGTTCCATGCTTCCGAACTATCATCCTATCATGAAACCGAAATCCACGGTCTGAACTTCCACGATCCACCACCTGACGTCATAGATAACAAAGAAGAATACGAAGTTGAAGCGATCCTATCACACAAAGGCACGGGTAAACGAAGACACTATCTCGTATCTTGGAAAGGGTATGCCTCTGCCAGCAATGAATGGATTCCAGAAGAGAACCTAGGCAACGCCTCAATTATCCTCACTACTTATAAGAAAATCCATCGATTATAAGAACCCCATCGAAATCATGCCTTCTTCAATCGAAAGACTTCAACTCCTCCTCTTACGTGTCCAAGAAATCTCTGCTGCTATGACCACTGCCGCTCAAAATCTTTCATCTCCAGTATTTTCCCCAACACTCTCCGCTACCACACTAACCGACGAATCAGTTAACTCCAACTATTTTGATATCCTTGACGATATCGAAACCAACACCTTATTTGAATTCGCTCTCACCTCTGAGCAATACGCCATCGATATAGATCGTCTTCTTGCTGAACGAGGAGCTCTATCCAGTCGCACTCCTCATTAACATTATTCGCGCTGCCAATCTCGTCGGCCGTACTGCCGGACTCATCAATGACCCCCGTCATCAGACCATCTTCCGCCACCTTCACATACATATTCGCAATACTGCAGTGCATCTCATGCCTGCTACTACTAAAGAGATTATTCGAGAGGCTATCCACATTGTCACCGAGCGAATTGCACTCCACCCAATCGCTAGACCCCCATCTCCCCATATCGCAATTCCCATTCCACCTCCGGTCGAGATATCAACTCCCGTTGAGCATACGACTAGCATTCTCGTTCCTCCTGCTGTACCTGTCATATCAACTCCTATTGCACTTACCCCAACGACTACCACAATCCGTAGATACCCTACCCACCAACCTTCCAAGGTCAAACGAGAACATTCTGTATCCCCTACCACCCGAAACCGCGCCATGTGCTCCAAAACCCCATCACCACCACCACAGTCCTCCTCCGTCACCATCGTGAAAACTGAACCCAGCAATAACTTCCTTTGTCATAATTGTGGTCTTATGGGCCATCGTCACAAGAACTGTCCTACATACTATTGTCAAGTATGTCGCAACTTAGTGCCAGGACATCTATCGGTCTTTTGTAAAGATCTCAAAGGAGAACCGGTGATACCCTTAGTCTGGACAGACAAAGAATTTTACGAGGCCCTTTCTAGGTGGGAAGCTGATAAAGACGCTGAAACTGAGCAGATATCCGTCGAAGAAGACGAGAAGCTCTTCTCCCAATGTGCAGGAGACAACGACAACTATAACGCTTACTATAACTTGGATTGTTGAAATCGGTGACTTCAACGATAAAAGCGGGGTAATGTTACAGTCTACGTACGCCCCTATTCATTTTCTCTTCTTACCTTGTATTACGCCACGATCGCTATCATAGCCGTCGCTAGACTCATCTCTTATCTTCAACTGTATTACATCACGATCACATCATGCCGTCGCTAGGTGATCTATTCTTGTTATCTCTGACTCGTTCTTATCTCTGACTTGTTCTGACTTCATCGTACCGGCCCTAAAGCAGTTATCGTTCATTATATAAACTCATGTTGTACTATGTAGTTCTTTACTTTAATCTTACTAGGTTTTACCTGGAACTTCCTTCACTTAAGACTTCCAATCTTAAGTCGTCTGAAACTGATTCAAGTTAAGGACACTCTCCTTGCCTTGTCTTATGAACTCTTGTATACACAAGAGTCTTGACTCGACCTTAGCCGAATACTCTTATCGAGTAGCTATTGTCAGAACTATCCTAGTTCGTAACACTAGGATACCATTCCGCGACTCTGGGCAAGTACGGTCCTGAACATACTTCCAGGAATGACCAGCATCATCAGAGTCAAGAGTAGGAAAGAATATGAATTTGTCATGCTTTGTGAGCAGGGCAATCATGACATGATTAGTGCAGTTGGTGACTGACCCAATGCTAACACCTGCCCACTGGCAGACATCCTCATTTGAGATCACATTGCCATAGTGGCCAGCATGGTTAAGAAATATTGCAAGTTGGATGGCAATGGGAAGTTGGGGATTGTTGGATTGATTATGGAAAATAGGATCATCAATGATCTCATCAAGTATATCATCAAATATTTCTGGAGAAACACGTAACTTCTTCTGAAATAGCTGGGGGCGATGAGAAGTGAAGTGATCAAGTAGCTGGATCTGTTGAGCTCGCATAGGGGGCTCATCAGGTCAGTGACGGACGCGGGCCATCTCTACCTCATCCCAAAGAGTAGAAAGCGAGCAAAGAAGGTGAGCAAATTGCTCATGGATCATGATTGAGTTGACGCTTGAGTTGCCAGAATGTTCTGAAGAATTGGACATGGACATGGGGGACATGGGGGACATAGGGGACATAGGGGACATAGGGGATGAAGGGGATGGGGTCCTAATATCAGACATAGCTGAGTCTGAACTACCATCATCTTGTGTGGCATGTTCAACCCATGCCATAGCCACATCTAAGCTAGCAGAATCTATCTATTTGAGGAGTGCTTGACATTGTGACTGGTGAGGCATTGGGGGTGGTATCTTATCTCTCTGATCAATGACTCAAACCGATCTATGCAAGATTTAATCGGAGCTTAAATCTGATGTGGCACATGCTTCTGTCATCCTCGCTGTATCAAGTAGCGACCTCAACATCTCAAGGTATGTGCTGCCCCTCACCTAGGCATATGCACTGGTTTATCAAGTCCTACAGTTGAAGTGCCTTGGTATTTTTTTATATCACTGCTTGCTATTATTTGACCATCTCGTGATATTGCCAGCTGCACCCAGTGACCCAATTGTGATACCCTCCATCTTCTTCTTCGACACAACACCTGTCTCCAAGTCTCAAAGATCCAGCATTGTCTCTGCACGGAGACACCAATTCCTGTTTGGTTCGAAAACGGCCATTTCAGGTACCTTGGTAAGTGGGTATAGGGTTCAAGGCCACAAGACTTGACATCTCCTACCCCCAACTAGCTCTCCCCCAGCCATAAACTACCCTGCCGGTGGGTCATCATTGCTGGGCGCAGCTGGCCAGTCGTCATTTCACAATTGCAGTCGCGCAACAGAGCCTGTACTCCCACTAGGTGGGCTCAGTAATATTATCTGAGAATGTGGTTGGGGTGGCGGTAGCCCCCTGACGAGAACTTTGCAGGTTTGAAACCGCTGCCATCCCCACCCTCCTAGTGTCCCTCTTACCCTAGCTAACAGACCTCTATCCTAGGAGACAGGTGCAGCAGGTGCTAAGGACATGGTCTGCCTCATGACGCTCTGCTGGACGCTCTGGCTTGGGCTTCACTTTTCCAAGCAAGTCACTATTGAACCGTCTTGTTGTGTAAGCCCGTAATCATCCATCATTTATCGGGGAAAACTGCGACTAATGATAAGCCGTCTTTGTAACCTTTAAACACCTGCAGGGGTGTAGTAATTGGAATGAGCTTTGACATTTTACCGGAGGTTGATGGCGTTGGGCACGGTCGAGGTGAACCTTGGAGGGATTGTATCTTTTACCGTTGTTTGCTAGCTCAAAATACATGCTTTTTGTATGTGCGCGCGTTTAACCCTAACCCTACATCAGAACTTCGAGAATTTGGAGTGTTTGAACCGCCAAGTATTTTGAAACGGAGTTTAAAATTAAGCTTTTCAAGCGGTTCTGTATGAGGGGCACCGCTGGACAAAATTAAACAAATAGTTGCGCGGTGAAATTCAAAATTTTCGACCGAAAACCAATCATCAAATCAGAAAAGGTAATTTTGGGCGATCATTATCAACGCATTCCAGATTTTAATTTCCTCAAGATTGCGTCCTCCTGCTGAAATCTTTGTAACCTGCACACCATCTGGACTCCAGCATACTGAGCCGACATCTTCACCGGGTTTCCCCCACCCCACCGTCCCATATGCAAGATAGTCGCTGGCAACAGCACTTGACAATACGTGTTCTAATCTCAGAATACCAGAGCTCTCAGCTTAATTGATTTCCGAAGCGGTGTTCCCTCTAGAGTGTTCGGGTCTTGGAACCCAGCATGAGGCCTCACAACATTGTCATCCTGTATCGAATCAAAGCTGACACCCTTTTAGCACGACGGAAAGCTCCCCCAAGTTATCTCGCTCACCATTTGATAAGAACGAACTCTTCCGGGTTCATTGCTTTCATGTATTTTCACTGGTGGTTTGGTGTGTATTTGACTCACTCTCACAGTCAGCGTATATAAGAGCGACAGGCACCGAGTCTTTCTCGAATCGACACTGCGGGAGTTGCATAGTGCAATCGGCCAATTTACAACTGCATGTGATATAGGACGCCATATGTTTATAATTTGGAAGTGTATGCGAAGGAGGGAAGGAGCTTCTGTTGGCAGGAGGAGCCTATGAACACGAGCGATGAACGATGCAGTCGGAGGAGCTGGTGCGAACGAGCCATTGGCATGTTTCATATTGCACTTTAGTTCTGATTACAATTTGACGTTGTTTCATCTCCCGTTTGACCGTATAGCCGGTCGTATGACCGTACAGTGACCCGTACCGTACCGTTGAACATTTCGAATACATTGTACGACATACGGTATGGTACGGGTAGAGTCTAAAGGTCACTGGCAGCGCATCAGTTGCTGGTGTACTAGATCTGACAGAGCGCTTGCTTGAACTCCCCTTTGACCTACAGGGCCAGCCAAAGAATGACCAAATGGTCCGGAAGTGACACTTCGTTGACCACGGTGCATGGCCGCATGAGATAAGCGACGATCATTGGTAGACTGCATGGAAGAGGCGTCTGAAGGTCCTTGCCACATTGTAGCAGGCGGCTGCGAGCAGCCCTGTGGTTGTTCATGACGAAGTAGTTGGGACTAGCCTCTGCTGATACGAGGAATGAGAGTATGCACTACTAGGGCATTATATAC
The DNA here is from genome assembly GCF_016647625.1 of Suillus subalutaceus. Lineage (NCBI taxonomy): Eukaryota > Fungi > Basidiomycota > Agaricomycetes > Boletales > Suillaceae > Suillus > Suillus subalutaceus. Next base: position 134,886 of record NW_024540351.1, on the reverse strand, counting down.
TTGATGGAGGCAAGCACATTCTCTGGAACAACGCGACTGAAAAAAACTCAAAACAACCCTGAGATCTGAGAGCGGGAAATGACATTAATGTTGGCTAAAACATGAAGTTCGCATTACTGTTAAGTAGGCACAAGTACTAGACCAGCGCCGCCTGCGGCCGAGGCAGAAGTGGTGGTCGGTACTGGGTAGCGTTTCCAGCTTCGTCTGACTCGAGAGTCGCTGACACGATCTACTAGGTTGGGTTGAACCGAGCGTTAGCCTGGGTTGGGACGCAAGCAGGTAGAACGACACCTGCTTATGAATTACGACCTCGACGTCGTGGCGGAGAGAAAAACGAACGAATCTAACCGGGATAATCCGGCAGGCTGCACTTGGACATTGCAATTGTGAAGTGAAAAAAACTTAGCTAGAAACGATTGGCTTTCAGTCGAACATTTTGATTTTCACCGTGCAACTATTTGTTCAATTTTGTCCAGTGGTGCCCCTCATAGTTCTGAATCGTTTCAGAACGTTTCAGAACCGTTTCAGAGCGTTTAAAATTTTGCTTTGAATACCATTACTTATAATGAATTAGAGAAAAGTTTGTCAAACTCGACATAATTAGTCTAGGTTTGCATCGGAGGGTTTTCCTGATGAAGACACTTCACGACATGTGCCCGTGGACAGTACTTATCTAGATTCTACCTACCACATATCATAGGTAGTGATGAACTGAAACTGAAATAACGACCATAAAAATACAAAGAGGCTGTAACGCAGATCATGAAGAAGATAAACTGAGGTAATAAATCAAGTACGGCACGCTATACATTTATACATTTGCTTCTGCCGACTTCGCCGACACAGAATACGACTGTAAGTCACTGACACTGTCCTGCTCTGGCCCAGCTGCTTGTGCCACGTTGGTTCCTTCAGCTGGGATCGATGTAGTCCCTGCGAATGCTAGAGTCGTAGGTGCTGCTGGAGCATTTCGGGTCGACCAATCATGTGTAACTGCCCTCCCCCGTGCCACACGTATGATGATGAACAATTGCGCAATGCCCTATTTTAAAAACGAAATAAGCTAGTATCGGAGAGACGGATATCTCAGGTTTCTGCCTGCTCACCTGAACTTGGATAACAGACAAAAAGCATAGCGTGGAGAGAGACTCTGAATGCACAGCAAAACCAATTATGAATATAATGATGAAGACAGTGTATGCCATGGCGGACTCGACGACCATGAGGATGATGGTATCATAAGTGCTAGAATCATATTCAGCCTTGAACGCCGTCTTCATCTGGCTTCGTATGGAGAGCAAACGTTTCGCCACGAGAATGGTATAAAGCATGGTGTGCGCCACTTGGAAGGCGAGGTATACAATTGTGGTATTGATACTGTAAAATGGAGTCCCGGTACCTGCCTGGACCAAGACGACGATGGCTGCTGCTGCTCGAGGTGTCAGTAACTACGGCCGTTTGGTAAATAATGTAACTGCACCAATTATGCCAATATAGAGGGCGACCATGGGGATCATCACGCGTCTTTCCCAATTCCATATCACAAAACATCGGTAAAGCTGAGTATTTCAAGCGTCAGGCTTGCACATACAGCAAACTATTCAGCTCACAAGCAGTGCTTGCATCAACCACTCCCCGACATAACCACTAGATGAGACCGTCAGCGTTATGTGTAGATGGACAGCTAAAGGCGCTTACCAGCATATCGCCATAAAGTTGATACGGTACTGCATTACGTTCTCAATCAACGCAACGGGACCACCAGGTGCGTCACGAAGGTCTATCCAAATCATCTCCGTATATTTTGTATTGACACCAAAGTTTATCGTCGTAAGCGCGAACGTGATGAGGGTGTAACAAAGAAGCGCGCGACGATTATTTGCAATTTTCTGCCCATATCGGGGACGTTGCATGAGAGCAATCACCGCTTGTACAGTGAGGAGAAGGTATGCACCTATCATGGTACACAGGTTAACCACCAAATTATCGTGTGTGGGCCGAAGACGCACCGTAGGATACACCTCCCAAAATCACTCCAATAAGACGAGAGCGTTCAAGCGGCAAATCTGTCTGTGGGGTATAGGACGACATGATCCAAAATCTGATGGGATGTCGGGAAGATGTGTCCTAATATGCAGCACTAGCAGTGGTGAGAATAACCAGCAGGGTGATTAGCCCTAGAGAAGAAGATGCAGTCACATGTGATAGAGTCTCAAAAGAGAGTTTTCACCCAAGAGAAAATATCGACTGGGAGCACACTGCGACACTGGGAAGTAGAAACCCTTTTACGTGAAGTGATAAAGACGAGGGCGACAAAGGGTTGATATATTAATCACCCATATTGCAACATGCCGTGAAGACGTGGGATCGAGCGAGAGCTCAGAGAATGGACTAACCTCAAGTATAGCTTCAGGCGCTGAAACATCAGCTTCTCATAGCTTTGCTGAATTATGAATTAGTTGCTCGTCCTGGATCCCAATAACATCTGCATACCATTGGATACTGCTGGTGCCTTTAGGCTCGCCCCATGCACACCACAGTATTCAAGCAAACAAGCAAATACTCACCCAGGTGACCCTGTTAGGTACGTATTCGTGAATGAATGACATCATTTTCATCTAGTTACAGCCTTTACAGGCCCATCAGTAAATGCAAGTTCGCACAAAGGCCACAAAGGCTGTTCAAAAGCACTCACTTTGGGCCCCGGCCCATACTAGACAAATTGTTTTGGTTTCAACTTCGCCCCACAATTGAACTTAGAATTTGGCTTACCTGTCGGTGAGTTTGGGTTTTTTGTCCTGACCGCTCCACTTGCCAAACAAGGCATTGGACTACCGTAATAGCTGATAAGACCGTCGTAAGCCTATCACGATATTCCTCTCGGGCGAGATGAGAAGAAGTCATCCAAATGCACTCAAGTTCCCTGTGAATGTCAAAATCCGAGAATCAGATTAGTGACGTGCAGGGCCAGGCCGGGCCGGGCCTGAGGCCCACAAGCCCTGAGACCAAGTCGGACCCGGTCACAGCCGGGCCTCCGAGTCAGACCACGATGGGCAGTCTTACTAGCCTCACAATAATTATCGTAAGTTTTTAGAGGAGCAGGACCTGCAAAACGTCATCAGTACTATGATCAATCATTATCCTCCTGGCAACGAGCCTTCGCAAGAGTCAAGGCCTATCCAGTCTGACATGGAGGACTCAAGTCACTTCACTCATATGGCAGTAGCACAGGGTCGTCCCCTCGCAATTAATGATGGCCCTTACCACCGCATCATTGACGCGGGCGATCCAACTGGCATCGTGCCGGAGATTGGCGCTGATTGGTCTTGGCAGATGGATTATCGTTGAGTCTGTGCAGACGGAGATTAGTTAGTGAAGATAGAGTCTTGAAGCGCCCTGTTCTACTTAAGCATGCATGTTGCGCAAATCATTATGCATATAGATGTGAACTATGAAAATAAATATGTTTGCCATTCGAGTGCATGGTCAGCTTGCATACCATAGTATAAGTACTTAGACGGGGATGGTAGTCGATTTTCTGTTATTTTCCATGGCGAGCTAGTGCACTGAGCTCCTCTCATTAGAAATACTTGCGCGAGATGTGTGGCTAGGTCGTCCATCAGAGACGATGGATCAAGCAGACAGTGCGCAAACATTCTTTGCTTGAAGATGGCGTTGGTGCACGATATGGAATCAATGTCGGTGCCGAGGCCAAAGTATCGTGGTACTCACGTAACCACTCGCTCTGTCATGTCCGAGTCGAAGTGCGGTTTGAAACTGTAAGACTTTATCCTGAATGGAATCACCATCATAAGTTAAGACGGTGATTCCGTTCAGGATAAAGTCGTTGGGTAAAGAGCAAACTCGTATGAAAAACATATTTAGGGCCACTCGAATGTCGCACTATGAAGGAGTCAGCACATAGATTGTTTCGCGTTCTTCGACGCATGGCCTGGAGGGTTGGCAAGAATCTTGGTTGAATGAATGAGTCGCTACCGGATTCCAGAAGTTAAGAGTTTACCCAACGTACTGGTAGCCTTGCTCGTGGATGAATTGAGATGCCGATGACGGTAAATACGGAGTGCTTAGATCTTGCATGCCAGTGTTCCAGAAAGTCGACAGTCATGCGGAGATTATAATAGCCACGCAACAAGTGATCGCCGACCAAAGTCTCAAACACCGGTAATCCGAGAGTCGGCTGCAGACGTCCTCCAGTGTTTGGCACGTGTCTAAAATGATGTCAGTTGATATCACGCCAATCTCCTAGTCTCCTACAGGCTATATAAACAATCCTCACCGACTGGTGCATACTATCACTTGACAGACGAGTTGGATGTGATACGTCGATGGTTGGGAATCCGGGGCTACCATTCCCTATGCCTCGCATCGTCTTGTGGGGCGTGGCTACTGACATCTTTGACCAAGCCTAAGTCATTCATTCAAAAATTTTGTGAGTCAGCATCGGGCGAGTAGTTTGTACCAACTTGACAATGTCCCATCTGGATTACGCACCGGTAATGTTGTGGCATAGCCTTCCAGTTGTCCATTCAATACTGCCTGTACGTAGGCCTATATCTCCCAAGACAAAAGTAGTCAGATCTTTTGGGTGACTCGGATGTCATATGAACGAGCGAGTAGCGGATTGTCTCACATACTTGAATGCATATGGCTAGCTAACACTCACCAGTTGTGCAAACTTGACGGACAAATTAGGATGCGAGAGGTCAATGGATGTTATTGATGGTATCACGAAAGATACATTACAACGAGATAACAGAACAGAGGAACTAGATATCGAGATCGTCCATATGCTGCGTCCATCAATGGCTGCTATCGGTGGATGGAGATGCACAGCAGAGGAACAACACAACACGAGCCCACCATTTCGGGTTCTTGATGCATTTTGCCTTGTCGCTAGCTCGTTCCGGTCGCCGAGCAGTATACAGTGCCTGTAGAGAGAACTTGAGGTGCCATCCATTAAGAACACACCCTAAAAAAGACATACCTTCTTGTCATCGAGTGCAGGAACTTCAACGACTGGAAGACTACGACGAGAGGAAGTACTAGGTCCTGGGCGTTGCTGGAGTTCGACTGGTTCATCAGCGTTGGGTTGGGAATAGCGGAAGAATTTGGGAAGGCGAGCGAGGAGCGTACGTGGATGCGACTCCCAGAATAGTGCAAAAGTGTGGCGGCGGCGAGTTGAAGAGGGATCAAGATGGAGACGGCTGGTAGTAGATGACTGATAACATAGAAGTCAGAAAGCAGGAAAAATTGAGACGGCAGTAACGCACAGGATTGTCACCTTGCACATTATCAAAAAAGCCTGCTGGCACTTGGCGGATGGGTAGACGTCGCGTAGCATTAGCCTAGAATGTCGATGTCACAATCAATATCAAGGTCAGAAAAAGGTGCAACGTACGCATGATAATGCCTTGTGCAAGTGGGATATAAGTGTGTTTCATTCTTGAAGCTTGAAGCCTTAGCCATGAGATGATACATACCTTCTGTTTGAGTTCAGATTTTTGTGCCTGACAGCGAGTGGGAGTCAAGTTGGTACTTACATCAGGTATGGATAGGAGATCTTCTAGGCCAGCTATTTTCAGGATGGTTTGAATGTCCCACACATATGCGATTTTATCACCACAACCTGTGGATAGCAGTTTTCCATCAGCGGACAAGGCTGCACACAAGACGTCCTCTTCGTGTTGGAGAGGCGAACCGACTTGGAGGTTTGTGTCCAGATTCCAAAGACGCGCTGTATCATCCCAAGATGTACTCGCAAGGAGGCGGTCGTTTGAAAATAAAGTGATGGAGCTGACAGGTTTTTTAGTGTGACCCTCCAGAACGGCGATTTGCTGCCACGTGGCAGTGTCGAAAATGCTAATTGAGCCATAGGTTGATCCGGAGATAAGCTTCTTTTCATCCGACGTCCAGGCTAAGCTGATTGAAGGTACATAGAAGTCGAATTTGATTTTGATCGTTTTGCATTTTGAAGGTCCCGTCTTTGGATCCCAGATTTCGATTCCGTTGTCTCCTCCTGTCGCAATCTTTGTTGCCTTGGGTGAGTAACTCACCACGTACACCGACTCCTCGTTTCCCGTTTTGATCGGATTCAAACCCCTGACAGGTTCTCCGCTCTTGACATCCCACACCTTTACCATCCCCAGGAAGAATCCGCTCGCCACTCGCTCACCATCTGGACTCCAGCACACTGACTTCACAGTAGTGGGCTCTTCCCATTTGGCAATGACCTTTCTTGTCTCAACATCCCACAAGCTCACTGTCCCATCCCGGCTTCCGCTGACAACAGTCTTGCCATTCGGAGACAATGCCATCGAGTCTACTCGTTCCTTACCCCCTTCACCTCGCCACTCGTCACCTATCTGTGCACCGCTCTCCAGGTCCCATAGTCGAAGTGAGCCCATCGAACATGTGATGATGCGCTGCCCGTCGGGCAGGTGCGCAATGCCGCCTATCCAGTTGGTATGGCCTCGTATCATCTTACGTGGCGTTATCACTGACGTCTTTTTCATGTTAGTGGCGGCGGAAGACATGGTGGGCGCTCGCAGATCTCAATCAAGGGAATCGTGGCCTATATGCGTGAGAGCACTGGTAGCCCGTTGGATATTTGGATTAGAGCGGGTTGTCTTGTAGGGATATAGATCGTGGGTAAGTTCACTAGCCTATCTGACTTTATGTCAATGGAAGTGCCTGGAGAGATCGCTCACGAGAGGTCCTATCCAGGGGGATTCAATCCCAGGGAAAACTGGACATGGCCAAAACGGTTGAGATCGAGCGGAATATGACGAATTTAGAAGCACAATATTTCAGTATAGGAGACTTGCTGTGGAGACAAATAGAATATTTCGCATCTGTTGCAATATTCTCGAATGTCGTAGGATATGCTAAGAATATTGTTATCATATTTCAGCATATTTCAGTTCAGTTCGTGTGGTACGACAAAATCGGTTGCATTCGGGTGAATTATGCTATAATCTACTGATACAAACGCTTCGACCTGCGACCGGCAAATACGATACAGGATGATAATGATAGAACCAGCACGACAGTGAGAAGCAGGCAAAACTCGACAGCAGCAAAAGAACAGGAGCGATGTGGACGGGCGAGGAATGAGACAAGCGAGCACAGGCAGCAACCAGCAGGTAACGGCAAAAGAACAGGAGTAATGTGGACAGGCGAGGAGTGAGACAAGCAAGCACAGGCAATTGGGAAGCAATCAGCAGGCAATGGCAAAAGAATAGGAATGATGTAGACAGGCGAGGAGCGGCAAGATAACGTGATGGGAGAGCATCCAGCAGCAAAAAAGGCATAGAACAAGAGTGAGGGAGGTGAGTAGTATACTGAAGACAACAGGACGGAGGGAAATCATGAGGCGGAGCTACTGTCGACAATAAGTACCCTTCCCGCTCCTAGTAAACACGAATGATCATAAAATAAGAGTTCGAGAGCTGAAACTTACCAGCTAGCGCTAAGTGGATCATAAGCCTGCAGAGACAATAAGTTAGTGCCATTTAAGAAAAGCAGTAACAACACGTATACCTGAATCCACGAGACCCGCATATTTGTGGAATCAGTGGAGGAAGGCAGTGGCAGGACTCCTAGCTGTTGGGAAGATGGTGGTAAGAAGAAAAGGGGAAATGGACTTTGCCGAAATTCCCCAAACATTTTTTAAACTTTGGGGCGTTGGTAGTTTCAAAACTCACCCAAACTATGTGATCGGAATTCGAGTGGAGCTTTGCAGAGTAAGTAAGCTGTGTGGACGTGTGAATGCAAAGTAGTGATCGAGACATGGACGGAGTGATGTAAGATTGACGTGAACAAATTGTGTGTGTTGACGAAAACACGCTCGACGACGTGACCAACACAATATTGCAAATCGACAACAATGTAATGTTTTTGCCATGCGATGCGCAGACGATCGTGTCGTTGAAGATTATACAATATTATAGCATAAATTATATGTCTAAACAATATTTCACACTATCCTGGCCGTTTTGGCCATGTCCAGTTTTCACTGGGATTCAATCCTGACTCACAGCACAGCTTCGGAACGATATATCCCTCAATACTTGTCAGTGAGTGATCTTATCTTTTCCTCACTTCAGATTTTCCCTACTCGCAACAACCAGAGTATCACTCACGACAAAGCCCCACTTGGAACAATCTGACACAGGTTCACTCCACGCAAGAACGAGGGGCGGGCTGGTAGCTGAGATAGTAGAGGTTTGCTTTGGTTTCGAGAGAGTGTCGCGCAAGTGTTTGTTCAAGTCGCCTGGGTTCGTATCCCGTGCGTTATCTTCCACAGCTTTACAGTGCTGTGCAGACGAAGCGCCACGTGCGTCTCCCCATCTCTATTTGGCCCTTGATAGTCCGATGCATCTCCGCTTCCTCCACTTTTTTTACCAGCCTGCCTATGTCGTACCCTACTCAGAGGACGGTGTTGCACGCTTCTCTATATTGTGCCCAGGACGTCTACGATATCTGTGGTGCAATGGTGAGAAGGTGCGTTTTCCAGACCCACACAAATTTGTACGCTCGAAGTCAGCCTAAGTGTACATGAATTGACGCTGTCGTTCTGTTACGGGGGCCGTTGCCGGTAAGTTAGCAACACTGTCCCCATCAACCCATCTGATGTCCATAGATGTGGATGAAGTATTGTTCGATCCTTACAACGTCGGGACAATGTATGCAGGAATTGTCCACTCCTGCGTCCAATCTTCGCAGAGATTCGTTACGACGATATCTCTTTCTCACCTCAACTTTTTCTGGACGTCGGAAGTGTCCACATATCACTCACGACACGTACCACTCAAGAAACCTTGACAGTCACTCTATCGAAGAACGAGAGCGGCTATTAGATAGCTGAGATGTTTGGCCTTTAGGATTTGCTAGGCAAGTTTTTGCTGTTTTATCGCGCAATGACTAGGAGAAATATTAGAGTCGCACACAATAAATGGCATTAGCGTCTCTTTTCATAACCACACTCGCCATCGCAGAACATCGCAGAGCTCTTTTTTCGCCTCGCCACTTCGTTTGGACCACCGCAGTGACCGCACGCTATCTCATATGGCAATCGGAAGGCTGGACATTCACCCTCGCAACTCACTTCACTTCTCTTGGGTGATCCATGAATGGGGTTGGAGGGCGCTGTGTTTTTTCACCCGGACGCTTAGCATCGCTCCATAGTAGCATCCTTGATTTGGTAGCGCAATTCAATATATTTATTTGTTATTACGGGGTCTTGATGACTACTGACGGGCGTCCTAGCATAGCGATGTCCGAACATTCGTTCAGTTGTCTACCAGGATGCATTCCAGCCATCTCATGTACCTGCTGAAACGCCCGAGCAAAGGCAAGATCCAGGGAAGATATATTGCTCTCGCCAAGGCCGTAACGATGTGTATCTCGTGAACGGAACGTAAAGAGGTATTGTGAAGAAATTTGGAGGCGGATTGGATACAACGCCAGGCCCAACATAAATATGCCTATGAATTAGCAAGGTAAGTACGTGATTCCTCCCTTGAAAAAAATTGCAAGTCTCACGTTTCCACACTTCTCCACAGATCAAGGAAACACATATCATGTCGGAATGCTTGTTTCTATGGGATGGGCAGAAAGAAGGATTGGCGTCGAGAAAACAATTTGACGAGCTGGCTAATTTGTTTGATCTCAAGTCATAGCGAAGGCAAGGGAGGTGGGAGATACATTACCCTCACCAAGTCCTGTTCACGATGACGCGACCATTCCCTATTGCCTCACATCGTCTTGTGGGACTTCGCCACTGGCGTCTTTAGCCAAGCTCCAAGTTGCCCATTCACAAATTTTGTAAGTTAGCATCGAGCGAGTAGCTTGTATACCGACTTGACAATGTCACGTCTGGATTACGCAGCAGGAATGTTATGACAGCAGCCTTGCAGTTGTCCATCCAATACAGCACCGCCTCTATGGAGGCCTATATTTCCCAAGACAAAAGTAGTTAGATCTTTTGGGCGACTCGGATGTCGAATGAACGAGCGAGTAGCGGATTGTGTCACATACTTCAATGTATATAGGAGTCTGAAATTTGTGGGCAATGGTCAGCTCGAGGGCTCAAGTCTGGATGACAGTGTCCGGCGTGTCTGAAAATACTGATTGATATGTAAATTCACACCGCATCGAGTCCTCCGAATCCAAGCCAGATAACACCCACCAGCTGTGCAAACTTGACAGATGAATTAGGATGAGATAGGTTATTGATGGTATAGCAAAAGATACATTACAACACGATAACAAAACAGAGGAACTAGATATCAAGATTGTCTGTGCGCTATGTCCATTAATGACTACCATCGGTGGAAGGAGATGCACAGCAGAGGAACAACACAACACGAACCCACCATTTCGGGTTCTTGATGCGTTTTGCCTTATCGCTAGCTCGTTCCGGTCGTCGAGCAGTATACAGTGCCTGTAGAGAGAACTTGAGGTGCCATCCATTGAGAACACACCCCCAAAAAGACATACCTTCTTGTCATCTAGTGCAGGAACTTCGACAACAGGAGGACTGCGACGAGAGGAGGTACTGGGCCCCGGGCGTTGCTGAGATTTGATTGGTTCATCAGCGTTGGATTGGGAACGGCGGAAGAGTTCAGGAAGGCGAGCGAGGAGCGCACGTGGACGCGATCCCCAGGATAGTGCAAAAGTATGGCGGCGGCGACGTAGAGAGGGATCAGGATGGACACGGCTGGTAGTGGACGCCTAACAAAATGGAAGTCAGAAAGCAGGGCAAATTGAGACGGGGGTAACGCACAGGATCACGGCCTTGTACGTTATCGAAAAAGCCTGCTGGCACTTGACGGATGGGTGGACGTCGCATAGCATTAGCCTAGAATGTCGATGTCACAATCAATATCAAGGTTAGAAAAGGGTACAACGTACACCTGATAACGACTTGTGCGAGTAAGACATTAGCGTGTTTCATTCTTGAAAAATCACAAGATGGGTACCTTCTTTTTGAGTTTAGATTTTTGTGCCTGACATTCATTGGGAATGTTAATGAGATAGCGAGTGGGAGTCAAGTTGGTACTAACATCAGGTATGGACAGGAGGTCTTCTAGGCCAGCTGTTTTGAGGATGGCTCGAACGTCCCATACGTACGCGTTTTCATTATCACCCGTGGATAGCAGCTTTCCATCAGTGGAAAAGGCCGCACAATAAACTTCGTTTTTGTGTTGGAGAGGTGGTCCGACTTGGAGGTTTGTGTCCAAATTCCAGAGACGTGTTGTTTTATCCCATGATGTACTTGCAAGGAGGCGGTCGTTCGAAAATAAAGTGAGGGAGGTGACAACTGTGCCAGTGTGACCCTTCAGATCGGCCATCTGCTGCCATGTGGCAGTGTCGAATATCCTAATCCCATCGATCCCCAACCCGGCGATGAGCTTCTTTTCATCCGATGTCCAGGTCAGGCTCCAAATGTTGTCATAAGGTGCTCCGATTGTCACGGTGTTGAGCAGCTTGCCTGTCTCAATATTTGCATCCCAGATCTCGATTCCATTTTCCTTGTATCCTCCTATCGCAATCATTGTTGCCTCGGGTGAGTAACTCACCGCGTACACCGACTCGTATCCCGTCTTGATTGGATTCAAACCTTTGACAGGTTTTCCACTCTTGACATCCCACACCCCTACCGTCCCATCCCAAGATCCGCTCACCACTCGCTCACCATCTGGACTCCAGCACACCGACTGCACCCATTCATTGTGCACTTCCCAAAATTTGGCGACGACCTTTCCTGTCTCAATGTCCCACACCCTCACCGTCCCGGCATAGCTTCCGCTTGTAAGAGTCTTGCCGTTTGGAGATAATGCCATCGTTATTCCTCCCGCCATATCTCCTTCATCTCGCCACTCGTCACCTATCTGTGTACTGCTCTCTAGGTCCCATAGTCGAAGTGAGCCGTCAGATGAACATGTGATACTGCGCTGCCCGCCGGGCAGGTGCGCAATGCCGGTTACCCAGCTGGTATGGCCCCGCATCGTCTTGTGGGGGGTTATTACTGACGTCTTTTTTATCTCAGCAGCAGGAGAAGACATGGTGGGTGCTCGAAGATCTCAATCAAGAGAATCGTGGCCTGTATGTGCGAAAGCAGCTCGTTGGATCCTTGGATTAGAGCGGATTGTCTTGTGGGGGTATAGATCGTGATTTAGTTCACTGGCCTATCTGCTTTCACCTGAGTTTATGTCGATAGAAGCGCATAGAGGGGTTACTCACGAGAAGTCCTATCTAAGTGGAATTCAATCCTCACAAGGCAGCTTCGAGATGATATATGCAGGAGATATCCCTCAATACCGGTCGGTGAGTAGTCCTATCTTTCCTCACTTCAGCTTCTCTTACTCGAAACAATCAGAGCATCACTCACGAGTCACGACAAAGTCTCACTCGGAACAATTTGACACAGGTTCACTCCACGCAAGAACGAGAGGGGTGTGCTGGTAGCTGAGATAGTTTGGTGTCAAGAGAGTTGCGCAATTGTTTGTTCAAGTCGTCGGCCAAGGTGCGTATCCTGTGCGTTATCCTAGTGTTCTCTCCACAGCTTCACAGTGCTGTGCAGACGCAGCGTCACGTGCGCCTCCCTATCTTTATTTGGCCCTTGATGGTCCGATGCATCTCCGCTTTCTCCACTTTTTTACCAGCCTGTCTATGTCGGACCCTACTCGGAGCAGGTGTCGCACACTTCTCTGTGTTGCGCTCAAGACATCGAATGTATTTGTGGTGCAGCCACATCTTCCTGACCCACTAATTTGTACATATTGCTCCAAGTCAGTCCATTTGTACAAATTGGGGCTGTCGTTCTGCTGCGGAGGCTGTTGCCGGTAAGTTACCGACATTGTCCCCATCAACTCGTTCGATGTCCATAGACGTGGATGAAGTATTGTTTAATCCTGACAACGTCAGGACTGTATGCAGGAATCGTGCGCTCCTGCGTTCCTCCAACCTTCGCAGGGGGTCGTTACGACGATCCAAGATGTTATCTCTTTCCCACCTCAACTTTTCCTGGACGTTGGAAGTGTCCACATGTCACTCACGACACGAACCACCCAAGAGATCTCGACAGTCTCACCGTATCGGAGAATGAGAGCGGCTATTGGATAGCCGAGATATCATTTGGTTTGGCCTTCAGGATTTTTAGGCAAGTTTTGCTCCTTTATCGCGCAATGACTCGGGGAAGTATTAGAGCCGTCAGGCGCACAATAAATGGTGCTGGCGTCTCTTTTCATAGCCATGCTAACCATCGCAGAACATTACTGAGCTCTTCCTTTTTCCGCCTCACCACTCCCTTTGAACCACCGCACGCTATCTCATATGGCAATCGGAAGGCGGGACATTCACCCTCGCAACTCACTTCACTTCTCTTGAGTGATCCACGAATGGGGCTGGAGAGCGCTATTTTTTTCACCCGGATGCTGAGCATTGCTGTATAGTAGCATCCTTGATTTGGTAGTGCAATCCAATATATCTATTTGTTATTACGGGACTTGTTGACTACGTCCTAGCAAAGCATTCGTTGATGTCTACCAAAGTGTGTATTCCATCTATCTCACCTACTTGCTGAAACACCCGAGCAAAGACAAGGATCACGGGAGATATATTGCTCTCGCTGAGGCTGTAACGATGCACATTTTTCGTGACCGGAACGTACAGAAGTATTGTGAAGAAATATGGAGGCGGGTTGGATACAACGCCCTAACACAAATATGCATATGAATTGGCAAGGTAAGTACGTGGTTCCTCCCTTGAAACAAATTGCAAGTCTCACGTTTCCACGCTTCTCCGCAGGTCGAGGAAACATGTATCGTGTCAGAATGCTTGTTTCTATGGGGTGGGCAGAAGGTGTGATTGGCTTCGAGAAAGCAATTTGACGAGCTCGCTAGTTTGTTTAATCTCAAGTCATAACGAAGGCAAGGGGGGTGGGAGATACATTACTCTCACCAAGTTCTATCCACGAAGACGCGTCACTAATGAATGGAAGATTATGAGTGTTGTGTCTTTCAGCTATGCATACAAAGTGCCAGCGAGTGGGTGATCTTGTCATCTCATGTCGTGCCATCATCTAGATCACTTCAGAGCACAAAAAACAAAAAAAGGATTGCCTGCCGAACTCCTCGCATTGTGTATAAATATCGAGCCAACGCAAGGAACTCACCGCGAGGCGATGCCAACAGCTTCACAGCTCGATCCGTGCATGTTCGCTCAGGTTTGAGATACCTTCATGTGTATCATTTCACTGGAGGAGCATCGCTCTCATAAAGTCCACGAAGATGTATATCAGAGTCATTGATAAACGGAATGTCATGAATGTCATGAACAGACACGGAGGCGGATTTGAATCATTTGATACGACACCTTAGCACAAAAAGATGGAGATGAATTAGACGAGGTGCATGATTCATCTAGTCTCTTGGAGGGAATGATGAGTATTTGATGATAGCCATTTGGCCGTCCTCGGCCCGAAACGCAGCGAGGCCAAAGAACTATGACTTCGGATTAGTGCACTAGGCAGACCACTTCCAGCACCCAGCGCTGCAGACCACTGTCTCCTAAGATAAAGCGCTGGTAGGTAGGGCATCGAGAAGCTAGCAAAGCAGTAGGGTAGCAGTTTCGAGCAAGCGAAAGCTCTCGTCAGGGGGCTACCGCTGCCCCGACTGCTTGTACTTCTAGTTCTATGTAGGAAGCTCCCTTCTAAGCCTGTCGAGTGGGAGTAAGTGGTCCGCGCATGAAATACCTTCCTAGCATGGTGTAGGCAAAGCAATCTGCCGTTCGAACCTATGACCCACCCGTGGAAAGGTTCAGCTGATGGGATATATTTATTCGCGGGCCTGAGATCTTGTGCCCAGAGCCATTAGCCCCTGTGAGCAAATAAGGAAGCAACGATAACGGCGAGGAAGGAGAAATGCATTGTTGTACGAGTTGACGGATCTGCTGGGGTTATCTCGAATAATGACTCTGAGGATGGGGGGACAGAGTATGAAGACGGCTTACTTTTATATCCTGAATGTAGTAACGGAGAATTCAAGAGTTCCTTTCTGTTTGGAAGAATGGTTATCGCTGTTGAATGGCACGAATTTAGGCAGAACCCACAGGCTACAAGCTACTTCATGATCAGTGATGGCTTGGCTGGAATGAATGACGCAAACTGCATCTCAGCGAGCAGATGATACAATGTCCGCCGATGCTCTGTCATGTCCGAGTCGAAGCGCAGTTTGAAATTGTAAGACTTTATCCTGAACGGAATCACCGTCTTAAATTGGGGAATGAGCAAACTCGTACAAAAACGCAGTTAGGGCCACTCGAATGCAGTATGAACGAGTCAGCACATGAATTGTTCCGCATTCTTCGACGCATGGTCAAGAATCTTGGTCGAATTAATGAGAGTCGCTACTGGATCCCAGATATGGTGGACGATAGGTTACGGTTCGATTTGCCGATTTGCCGCGACTTATTTGAAAGTCCGCGCGGTGTTTATTCTAGTATTACAAGCATACCTAGGCATACATACAAACTTGTGTCACATTAATGCAACGTGCATTACCTTACTTGCAGACCGCTGCCCAAACTTGAGATGGGACCCTGGCCTGATGAAAGAGTGATAACAGGGAGCAGCAGCTATACCTGATCTTTCTCTGGGCTATACTAATACTAGTATCATACTAGTAGTGACTCAGATGCCGCAGAGGCAAATCAAATCGAGGCGACGATTATTTGTAAGTTACTAATACACGACCAGCAGATATCTACAATTGTAAGAACAGACTCGGAGCGTTTGATCCCGCGGAACCAATTCGCGTCGACGCCATGCAATGCGCGCTCCATCCGAACCCCTCTTCTGCTCCACTTTGGCTCAGGCATGTACTCCACTTCAGCTCCTTTGTGTCAATGATTATAGTCAGCATCTGTCACGAGCTCGACGTGGGCGCCGTTTAAACCTGTGTTGGGTCAACGAACCACATGGTTTTATCGATGGGTCGAGGCTGAACGTTGCATCGCACACTGGACACTGTGGCGAGAATACTTCGGAGATTGCACGGGCACCGCGCCCAAATCATATGCAGCATTCAAAAATTCTTCGCGAGTCACTGCGTTGCAATCTCACCAACAACTTTTACCTCGATCCCATTAGTATCCCTGGATGCACATTGTCTTTGCACTGGAATTTGGGCTGAAACACTTCGATCAATCAGATATCATTCCTCAAATCTCACTTTGGCAATGTAAACACTGTATTGTGGTATATCAAGCACAAATGCGGTCCACCAAGTTCCTCCGCTCGATCTTCTAATAGCATGGTAGTATGGTCCTAATCTCAAATGATCCCAGTTGGTGGCCACTTATCAATGCGAGTCTTATTGACAGCTATTTTGTAGGTTCGTGGAGAGTCAGCCGCATGATGACGGTGACGATTCAATTCACCTTGACTCTAATTTCGTCACACAGGATGTACATGCTGGGTGTGTATCCTCGCATAGACTCTGTTTCTTTCTTGTGATGGGCAGCATACAGTCAGTGTTCCAACAATTTCGGCGACTGGCGCGGCAGTGAGCATTCCACACCGATATCTTCCATTCTTGTCCAACAACTGAACTACCATGCAGGGGTGAGTGAAATTCTCGAACAAAACTCGTTGATTCAACATAACGACTCCCACAGTTGTGAGTTTGTTTCAGAGTCTGTGATCTTCCGAAACTGATAACCAATGTTACTGGATTTGTCAGGCCTTATCATCTACGACACACTTAATTGGATGGGTGAGGTTGTAAATGTAATACTGGGCGGTGAGCTATACACCTCCATGACATTTGACTTGACTGAAATATCATGCAAGTCATCATGATCGCTCGGTTGCATGCCATGTATCAGAGATCTAGAAAGGTGCTGACATTGCGAGGTGAGCTCATAATGTCAATGTGGTTTCTCTTTTTCCGCCAAGGTTTTCGCATGCTAGTTTTTTGGTTATCTCTTGCCTCCAGATCGGTTTCTTCTTTTCGACACTCTCAGCGGTATGCCGATCCGTTGACGACCTCTACATGCGACCATGATTCATCATTTCTATAGGACATATATTCCCTGGACCCTCAGATTTATCTTGGTCTCGCTGAGATATTCCAGGTCGTGCAGATGTTTGTGCTAGGACCACGCCTCATCCTCGGTGTTGGAGAATATCACGCTGAGCTCGTGGCCAACTCTAATACAGCAACCGCAATGACTTCAATTGCTTTTCAGGAGCGCGTCCATCAGACGGTCCATGTATCAAATAGCAGTAGTGTGTAGCGCAGGAGATGCTCGATATGATTTATTTGCGGGTGCAGGGAGCGGGAAAATGCACATTTACTGTGAGGTTGTTCATTCAAAGCGGCTTGCCACTTCAGGAACGAGAACAACGGACATGGATGAGGGTGATGGAGGTTAAATTGACAAAACCCATCAAAAACGAGGTGCCACAGCACCCTCCGGTTCATCAATGACCATAGTACCAACTACGAGTGAGACGAACGAATGGCATCGGTATCATATGCATGCTTAATGCGGCAAGCATAGTTCTTTGGCCCAGCCTGTCACGGTCCGCCTCAGAATCCAGAAAACCGAAGCCTGAAATTTCAATCCGAAGGAACGAGAAGACAAATCTCACCACATATTAGCCTTCAGTGCTGCAGTTCAAAATACCAAGTACCGAGTGAGCTAGCTCATCATGTGAAGTTGTTCAATGCTTTCAACTTTGATAAATGCATCATATACGCAGATGGCAGCAACAAAGCAAGTGCATAGTAAGTTAGTGTAAATACACCTCACGTCGCAGCAGCTACCGCGACAGTTGCAACATTTTCACGATGCCCGCGTCCAAGTTAATCGCATTGGCAAAGACTCGACGGTTAGGCGGCTTACTACGGCCTTGCAAGGGTGTGACAGTCTCACAGGTGCTTGTTTCCGCATGCTGCACTTGCAAGAGGCGAGAGGTCAGCGAGAGGTTGTGGGAGTTGCGTGAGGCGCTTGCAGGTCAACCGGTCATCTGCAGCGTTCTGCAAGCAAGGAATGCACTGAGTGTGACACGAATTTACTGGTATACCTAGGTATATTTGTAATACTAGAATAAACTTCGATCGGACTTCCAAATAAGTCGCGGCAAATCGGCAAATCAAACCGTAACCTATCGTCCACCATACCCAGAAATTAATAGAGCGTCAAGAATTTACCCGACGTACTGGTAACCTTGCTCGTGGATGAATCGAGATGCCGATGACGGTATATACGGAGTTCTTAGGTCTTGCGCCAGTGTTCCAGAAAGTCGACAGTCGCGCAGAAATTGGAATAGCCATGCAACAAGTGATCGCCGACCGAAGCCTCAAACACCAGTAATCCGAGAATCAGCTGCAGCCGTCCTCCAGCCTGAGTGTTCGGCACGTGTCTAAAATGATGTCAGTTGATATCACGCTGATCTTCCAGCCTCCTGCAGGCTATATAAACAATCCTCACCGACTGGTGCATGCTATCGCTTGACAGACGAGTTGGATGTGATACGTCGATGGTCGGGAATCTGGCCACTCTGGGGCTACCATTCCCTACGCCTTGCATCGTCTTGTGGGGAGTGGCTACTGACATCTTTAGCCAAGCCCAAGTTGTTCATTCGCAAATTTTGTGAGTTAGCATCGGGCAAGTAGCTTGTACCAACTTGAATTGTATCCCATCTGGATTACGTAGCGGTAATGTTGTGACACCAGCCTTCCAGTTGTTCATCCAATACTAGATCTTTTGGGTGACTCGGATGTCGTATGAACGAGCGAGTAGCAGATTGTCTCACATACTTCAATGTATATAGGAGTCTAGTGGTCGAAATTAGTGGGCAAGAGTCAGCTCAAAGGCTTAGGTCTGGATGCTAGTGTCCAGCGTACCTGAAAAGTATTGATTGATATGTAAGTTCACGCCCCACGGAGTCCTCCGGATTCAGGCTAGATAGCACTCACCAGCTGTGCAAACTTGACGAACGAATTAGGATGCGAGAGGTCAATGAATGTTATTGATGATATGGCGAAAGATACATTACAACAAGATAAAACAAACGGAGGAATTAGTAGATATGAAGATCGACCATGTGCTGCGTCCATCAATGGACACTATCAGTAGAAGGAGATACACAGCAGAGAAACAACACAATACGAGCCCACCATACGGGGTTCTTGATGCGTTTTACCTTGTAGCTAGCTCGTTCCGGCCGCCGAGCAGTATACAGTGCCTGCAGAGATAACTTGAGGTGCCAGTCGTTGAGAACACACCCAAAAAAGATGTACCTTCTTGTCATCTAGTGCAGGGACTTCGACAACAGGAGGACTGCGACGAGAGGAGGTACTGGGCCCTGGGTGCTGCTGAGATTCGATTGGTTCATCAGCGCTGGGTTGGAAATAGTGGAAGAGTTGGGGAAGGCGAGTGGGGAGCGCAGGTGGATACGATCCCCAGGATAGTCCAAAAGTAAGGCGGCGGCGACGTAGAGAAGGATCAGAATGGAGACGGCTGGTAGAGGATGACTAACAACATGGAAGTCAGAAAGCAGGGAAATTTGAGATGGCGGCAACGCACAGGATCACGGCCTTGCACGTTCTTGAAAAAGCCTTCTGGCACTCGACGGGAGGCTGGTTGGTTGGTTGGATGTTGTGTAGCATTAGCCTAGAATGTCGATGTCACAATCAATATGAAGGTGAAAAAAGACACGACGTACACCTGATAACAACTGGTGCAAGTAGGACATTAGCGTGTTTCATTCTTAAAAAGTCACAAGATGATACATACCTTCTTTTTGAGTTCAGATTTTTGTGCCTGACGGTGATTGGGAATGAGATAGCGAGTGGGAGTCAAGTTGGTACTTACAGGTATGGATAGGAGGGCTTCTAGGCCAGCTGCATTGAGGATGGCTTGAATGTCCCACACGTACGCGTTTTTATCAGCACAAGCTGCGGATAGCAGCATTCCATCAGCGGAAAAGGCCGCACACTCGACGTGGTCTTCATGCTGGAGAAGTAGTCCGACTTGGAGGTTTGTGTCAAGATTCCAGAGACGTGCTGTATCATCCCGTGATGCACTCGTAAGGAGACGGTCGTTCGGAAATAAAGTGAGGGAGTATACAGCATCTGTGTGACCCTCCAGAACGGCGATCTGCTGCCATGTGGCAGTGTCGAATATCCTAATCGAGCCGTCAGTCAAACCGGAGATAAGCTTCTTTTCATCGGATGTCCAGGTTAAGCTCCAAGCTGTCCAATTGGGTTTGATTTTTGAGAGCAGCTTGCCTGTCTCAATATTTGCGTCCCAGATTTTGATTCCACCCTCGCTGTATCCGCATGTCGCAATCATTGTTGCCTCGGGTGAGTAACTTGCCGTGTACATGTGCTGGTGCCCCGTCTTGATTGGGTTCAGACCCCGAACGGGTCTACCGCTCTTGACATGCCACATTCTTGCCGTCCCGTCGTGTGATCCGCTCACCAGTCGCTCACCATCTGTACTCCAGCACACCGACTCCATCCAGTAAGTGTGCTCTTCCCATTTGGCGATGACCTTTCCTGTCTCAATACCCCACACCCTCACCGTCCCGTCAAGGCTTCCGCTTGCAAGAGTCTTGCCGTTTGGAGATAATGCCATCGTTATTACTCCCGCCATATCCCCTTCATCTCGCCACTCGTCACCTATTTGTGCGCCGCTCTCTAGGTCCCATAGTCGAAGTGAGCCATCTAATGAACATGTGATGATGCGCTGCCCGCCGCGCAGGTGCGCAACGCCGGATACCTGATTGGTATGGCCTCGCATCGTCTTATTGGGGGTTACTGCTGACACCTTTGTCATCTCAGCAGGAGGAGAAACTACGGTGGCGCAGATTGGGCGAGTTCACTGGTCTATCTGCTTTAACCTGAGTTCATGTCAATAGAAGTGCCTGGGGGGATTGCTCACGAGAAGCCCTATCCAGGCAGATTCAACTCTGACTTATAGGACAGCTTCGGGACGATATATGCAGGAGATATCCCTCAGGACCGGCCAGTGAGTGGCCCTATCGTTTCCTCGCTTCAACTTTTCCAACGCAAAACAATTAGTGTATCACTCACGCAAGCCCCACTTGGAAAAATCTGACACAGATTCACTCCACACAAGAACGCAAGGGGTGTGATAGTAGCTGAGATAGTGGATGTTGGGGTCGAACGGGTTGCACGAGTGTTGGTTCAAGTTGCCTACTAAGGTACGTATCCGTTATCCTCCTGTCTCCACAGCTTCACGGTGCTGTGCAGACCAAGCGCTACATGCGTCTCCTTATCTTTACTTGGCCCTTGATGGTCCGATACATCTCCGCTTTCTCTCCGTTTTCTACCAGCCTGTCTATGTCGGACCCTGCTCAGGACGCCAATTGTATTTATGGTGCAATGGGGAGCAAGCGCATTATTCAGACCCACGCACTAAGTTGTAAGTCAGTCCAGGTGTACACGAATTGGCGCTATCGTTCTGTTGCGGAGGCTGTTGCCGGTAAGTTAGCAACGTTGTCTCCATCAATCCATCCGATGTCCATAGACGTGCATGAAACATTGTCCGATCCTGCCAACGTCAGGACAGTGTATGCAAGAATAGCTCACTCCTGTGTACCTCCAAACTTCGCAGGAGTGGTTACGACAATCCAGTGTAAGCACGCCGGCTTACCTGAGTTCCCATAATCAGTACATATACTGTCGCTGATGCTGAAAGCTAAGCTTTCAGTATTTCACCTTTTGGTGTAACGGTTATGCGGGCGGCAGTCTGACCATGTTACATCCAGGCGGCTATCTTTTTCTCACCTTGACTTTTCCTAGACGTTGGAAGTGTTCACATGTCACTCACGATACGTACTACTCAAGAGAACTTGACAGTCTCACTCTATCGAAGAATGAGATCGGCTATTAGACAGCTGAGATATCATTTAATTTGGCCTTTAGGATTTGCTGCTTTATCGCGCAATGACTTGGATAAGTATTAGAGTCGTCGGGCACGTAATAAATGGCATCAGCATCTCTTTTTATAACCATGCTCGCCATCGCAGAACATCGCCGAGCTCTTTTTTCCCCGCCTCGCCACTTCCTTTGGACCACCACGTTATCTCATATGGGCCGGATGCTCACCTTCGCAACTGGCATCACTTCTCTTAGGTGATCTACGAATGGGGCTAGAGAGCGCTGTGTTTTTTCACCCGGATGCTTGGCATTGCTCCATAGTAGCATCCTTGATCTGGTGGCGCAATCCAATATATCTATTTGGTATTACGGGGACTTGTTGACTACTGACAGACGTCCTAGCTTAGCGACACCCGAACATTCGTTGAGTTGTCTATCACAGTGTGTATTCCATCTATCTTATGTACTTACTAAAACGCCCGAGCAAAGGCAAGGTCCACGGAAGATATATTGCTTTTGCTAAGGCCGCAACGATACACATCCCACGTGAACGGAACGTAAAGAAGTATTGTGAAGAAATATCGAGGTGGATTGACGCAATTATGCATATGAGTTGGCAAGGTAAATATGTGATTCCCCCTTGAAGAAAATTGCAAGTCTCACCCATGTTCATTTTCACTCTTCTCCACAGATTGAGGAAATACGTATCGTGTCAGAATGCCTGTTTCTATGGGGTGGGCGGAAGGCAGGATTGGCGTCGAGAAAACAATTTGACGAGTTGGCTAATTCGTCTAGTCTGGAGTCATAGCGAAGGCCAGGGAGGTGGGAGATACATCACTCTTACCAAGTCCTGTCCACGAAGACGCATCACTAATGAATGGAGGATTAAGAGTTTCGTGTTTTTCAGCTATGCACACAAATACCTAGCGAGTGGGTGATCTTGTCATCTTGTGTCGTGCCATTACTTCAGAGCAGAGGAAACGGAAACAAGGGTTGCCTGCTGAACTCCTCGCTACATTGCATAAAATCGAGCCAACACAAGGAACTCGCCGCAAAACGATGCCAGCAGCTTCACAGCTCGATCCAAGCATGTTCGCTCAGGTTTGGAACCACAGTTTCACTGGAGAAGGAAGTAACAGCATGGTTCTTCCTCTGATGGACGAGGCGTCAAGAAAGCAAGTCGTTTATGACGTTCCTAATAAGCCGTTTAAAGTGAAGAGTCAAAGTAAAGGCAAAGGAGAGAGAGATGCATTACTCTCACCAAGTCCACAAAGATGCACATCCGAGTCGTTGATGAACGGAAAGTCATGAATGCCATGAAGAGACACGGAGGCGGATATTCGTTTAATCTCAAGTCATAACGAAAGCAAGGGATGTGGGAGGCACATTACTCTCACCAAGTCCTGTCCACGAAGACTCGTCGCTAATGAATGGAAGATTAAGAGTGTAGTGTCTTTTTAGCTATGCACACACAGGGCCAGCGAGTGGGTGATCTTGTCATCTTGTGTCGAGCCACCTTTCTGGATTTATTGAGATCTGCTGAATATTTGTTCTTGTGAAACATGAGTAGTAGGATATAAAAGTACATACTTATAATGAGATAGAATTACAATTCCTATGTGGAATACCATAACGAAAGTAAATGCCTATGTGCCACGATGACCATTATCAGTACCCATAACACAAATCCCCAGAGTTCGCGTCTCGACTCCAGCCACACATTTCAGCACTAAATACCGAGTACTTATGCATGACGATACAAGAGCTAGAATGCCGAGACAAGGACAGTCGTTTATGTACTGGGATCATGTTGAGCGCCGTTGGTACCGGAAGACACGCAGCAGAGAAAAAACACCACGCGAACCCACCATTTAGGGTTCTTGATGCGTTTCGCCTTGTCGCTAGTTCGTTCTGGTCGCCGAGCAGTATATATCGACTGTAAAAAAAAGTTTGAGAAACCAGCTGCCGGGTACACATCCAAAAAACGTACCTTCTTGTCATCTAGGGCAGAAACTTCGACAACAGGAGGACTGCAACGAGAGGAAGTACGAGGTCCTTGGCGTTGCCGAAGTTCAATTGGTTCATCGGTGTTAGGTTGGGAACGGTGGAAGAGTGAGAGAAGGCGGGCGAGGAGTACACGTGGACGTGATCCCCAGGAGGAGGGTGCAAAAGCACTACGCCGGCGATGTAGAGTGGGATCAGGATGAAGACGGCTAGTAGTGGTGGACTAAAATATATAAATCAGAACAAGAACTGTAGGTGAATGGTGTAACGCACGGGATTAGGGTCTTTCACATTATCGAAAAAGCCCGGTGGCAGGGCTGGACGTCGCGTAGCATTAGTCTGGGATGTCGATGTCACAATCAATATCAAGGTCAGAAAAAGGCACAACGTACGCCTGATAACGACTTGTGAGAGTAGGACGTAAGCGTGTTTTATTCTTTAAAAGCCACTCGAGATGATGCATACCTTCTTTTTGAATTCAGATTTTTGTGCCTGAAAGCCATTGGGAATGAGATAGCGAGTGGGAGTGAAGTTGGCACTCACACCAGGTATGGATAAGAGGTCTTCTAGGCTAGCTGTTTTGAGGATGGCTTGAATGTCCCATACGTACGCGTTTTTATCCTCGCAACCTGTGGATAGCAGCTTTCCATCAGGGGAAAAGGCTGCACATTTGATATCCTGCTCGAGCTGCAGAGGTGAACCGACTTGGAGGTTAGTGTCAAGATTCCAGAGACGGGCTGTATCATCCCGTGATGTACTCGCAAGGAGGCGGTCGTTCAGAAATAAAGTGGTAGAGAAGACAGTTTTTCTGTGACCCTCCAGAATGGCAATCTGCTGCCATGTGGCTGTGTCGATTATCCTAATCGAGCCATTCCCCAACCCGGCGATAAGGTTCTTTTCGACCCATGTCCAGCTTAAACTCCTAACTGCAGAATCCTATTTGATCGTGGACAGCAGTTTTCCCGCTTCTGCGTCCCAGATTTTGATTCTCCCTTTGAACCCCCCTGTCGCAATCATTGTTGCCTTGGGTGAGTAGCTCACTGCGTACACGTGCTCATCATGCCCCGTCTTGATTGGATTCAAACCCTGGACGGGTTCTCCGCTCTTCACATCCCACGATCTTGCTGTGCCGTCCCAGGACCCACTCACAACTCGTTTACCATTTGGACTCCAACACACTGACTCCACAGCTTCAGTGTGCTCTTTCCATCTGATGACAACCTTCCCCGTCTCAACGTCCCAATACCTCACTGTCCCATCCTGGCTTCCGCTGGCAACAGCCTTGCAATTTGGAGACAACGCCATGGTGATTACTCCCGCCTCATCCCCTTCATCTCGCCACTCATCACCTATCTGTGCACCGCTCTCTAGGTCCCATAGTCGAACTGAGCCGTCTCGTGAACATGTCATAATGCGCTGCCCGTCCGAGTTGGGTGGGTGCGCAACGCCTCGTACTCCCTTTGTATGGCCTCGCATCGTCTTGCGTGGGGTCGATTCTGATGTTCTGTTCATCTCAACAGCGACAGACATGGCCGTCGCTCGGGTATCTCAACAAAGTGATTCGTAGGAAATATGTGCGGGAGCAGCACGTTGAACTTTTCTTTGACTTATAGTGGGTTGCTGTTCCTCGAACCTTCAGAGCAGATCTCTACGAGGATCCTTAGCATACCGGTCGGTCAGTGGTCCTAGCTTTTCCTACTATAATAACTGTCAGTCTCACTCACAGCAAGTCCCACTTACACACAGATACGCTCCGCCAATATACGAGAGGAAGGAAGCACTGTCGACTGACACAGCGGACACTTGGTCTGGAGTCGAAGGAGTTACGTGAGTGTTTGTTTGAGTTGGCTGGTAAGGTGTCTTCTTTGCGTTATCTTCACAGCTTCACAGTGCTGTGCAGGTGGAGCGCTCAGGCACGACACTGGTGCCATGACGCATGTGCATATTCCACCATCATTTTCCACCTTAAGCTTGATGATTCGTACCAACATTTGATAGAGTGTCTTACTTTATTTCCGTATTCTCCAGCCCGTCTATTTTGGAACTGGATCCGCAGGACAGTGAGGCATGCCAAAATTCTGAGACGACCCTCGCAGGGCGTGAAGGTGAATTCCTTCATGGAAGACAGACTAGTATCAGATAAAAAGGGTTTCTACGCAATGACTAGGCCTAGTAAAGATGGACCTCCGAGGATCTACTATACACTGCAAAATATTGTCAGCAGGTTTCGAACCGACTCCAAGAGAACAAATTTTGACTCCGTTTTGATCACCACTTGGCTAAGACCACTTGAATGGACTTCCAACGAAACTATCCATGAGTGAATGTCAAGGTATGTTCTGATAGAAAAAAGCTTGTTGCGCAGGTTTCGAACCTGCGTAGCCCAAAGGAAACAGATTTCGATTGTGTTGTGGTAGCCACTTTGGACAGGACGAAGTTAAGAAAACCTCCGACGGAACTACGCATGAGCGAATCTTCAAGGCGTGTTCCGATGGAAAAAAAAACCGTCGTTCGGCAGGTTTCGTACCTGCGCAGTCCATCTAGAGAAACAGATTTTGATTCTGTTGTGGTAACCACTTGGCTGAGACCAGTTAAGATCCACCTCCGATAAAACCATCGATGAGTGAATATTGAGGTGGGATAGGAGGGAAAATCATTTGTCGGCAGGTTTCGAATCCGCACCACCTGAGAGAGCAGATTTCCAATCTGTTCTTGTGCCAGTTGGCTATGACTGCTTAAGGTAGACCTTGAAGGATTCATCCATGAGTGAATGTTCAAGGCATGGTAACAGGAAAAACATTGGTGAGCAGGTTTTCGACGAACCTGCAACAGATCTCTGTCCTGTCACGCTTACTACTCTGGTCAAGATGGCCGTCTCTACGTGCCGATCCATTGACAGTAGGATCACGTGGGATTAGCAGTCATTTGCCAATACAAAATGTAAATAGAAAAGGCTGGTTTGCGTTTAATTCGATGAACACAAAACATGCCAGGAATAAGGGAGGAATAAGCGAGTTGGGGGCCGGCACCAGCGTCGTTACGATTAAATGAACTTTGGGGAATAAACAAAGTACGGCACACTACGCATTTTCTTCCGCCAACTTCACCGAAACAGAATGCTCGGACTCAGCTGGCACTGTCCTGCTCTGCCTGCTGCTTGTGCCACATTGGTTCCTTCTGCTAGAATGGATGTAGTCTCTGCGAATACTAAAGTCGTAGGTACTGCTGGAGCAATTCGGGGCGACCAATCATGTGTAACTGCCCTCCCCCGTGCCACACGTATGATGATGAACAATTGTGTAATGCCCTATTTTAAAAATAAAAAAGCTAGTATCAGAAACACGGATAACTCAGCGTTCTGCCTGCTTACTTGAACTTGGTTAATAGACAAGAAGCATAGCGTGGAGAGAGAGTCTGAATGCACAGCAAATCCAACTATGAATATAATGATGAAGACAGTGTATGCCACGGCGGACTCGATGACCATTAGGATGATGGTATCATAAGTGCTAGAATCATATTCAGCCTTGAACGCCGTCTTCATCTGGCTTCGTATGGAGAGCAAACGTTTCGCCACGAGAATGGTATAAAGTATGGTGTGCGCCACTTGGAAGGCGAGGTATGCAACTGTGCTGTTGATATCGTAAAATGGAGTCCCGGTACCTGCCTGGACCAAGACGACGATGGCTACTGCTGCTCGAGATGTCAGTGACTGCGGTCGCTTGGTAAATAATGCAACTGCACCAATCATGCCAGTATAGAGGGAGACCATGGAGATCATCACGTGTCTCTCCCAATTCCATATCACAAAACATCGGTAAAGCTGAGTTTTTCAAACATCAGGCTTGCACATACAGCAAACTATTCAGCTCACAAGCAGTGCTTGCATCAACCACTCCGTGACGTAACCACTAGATGAGGTCGTCAACACTGTGTGTAGATGGACAGGCAAAGGTGCTTACCAGCATATCGCCATAAAGTTGATACGGTAATGCATTACGTTCTTAATCAGCGCAACGGGACCGCCAGGCGCATCACGAAGGTCTATCCAAATCATCACCGTGAATTTTGTATTGCAAGCAAAGCTTATCGTCCCAAGTGCGAACGTGATGAGGGTGTAACAAAGAAGCGTGCGACGATTATTTGCAATTTTCTGCCCATGTCGGGGACGTTGCATGAGAGCAATCACCGCTTGTACGGTAAGGAGAAGGTATGCACCTATTATGGTACAGAGGTCAACCACCAAATCATTGTGTGGACCGAAAACGCACCGTAGGACACACCTCCCAAAATCATTCCAATAAGACGAGAGCGTTCAAGCGGAAAATCTGTCTGTGGGGTATAGGACGACATGACCCAAAATTTGGGAAGATCTGAGAGGATGTCTGGAAGATGTGTCCTAATATCTGGCGCTGGCAGCGGTGAGAATAACCGGAAGGGTAGTTAGCCCTGGAGAAGAAGCAGCCATATATGATAGGCTCTGAATAGGGTTTTCACCTGGGAGAGATGATAATGTATGGACTGGGGACACATCAAGTTGCGACAACCGGTAAGTAGAAACCCTTTTACGTGAAGTGATAAAGACGAGGGCGACAGAGGGTTTATATATTAATCATCCACAGCGCAGCATGCCGTGAAGAATTTGACGTGGGATCGAGCAAGCGAACGGACTATCCTCAAGCATAGCTTCAGGCGCTGAAACATAAGTTTCAAACTTCTCATAGCTATGCTGAATTTTGAATTAGCTGCTCGTCATGCTGGACCCCAATGACTTCTATATGCATACCGTTCATTAGATTCTTCCAGTGTCTTTTCAGACTCCCCCATGCACGAGTGATGTGTGACCTCTATGTTTCAGAAACCATGTTATTGCCATGTTAAGTAGCATTCGACTGACGTTATTTAGTAAAGGTTGGACCCCGCAAACTGCGTTAGAGAAAGGTACGAATCTTTTTTATGTCTTCGTTGTCCTACTCGTCGAGCTCGCGGTCTTTGCAAACAGCATCCTCTGCCTTTTTTCCAACCCTTGTGCCCATGATTGCTGCCATCCTGCCAATTTCGCGCCCGCTCCTTCAACCTGCAGCCTAGCTATGCCGTCGCCGCCGGTTATTTTTTTTTTTCGCAACAGCGCATCACGACCGGGCGGCACGGCCACGTCAAGATCTAGCGCTCTCCTTCGCACTCGTCGAAGACATCTCCTCCCTCGTTGTCTCTCCCCGCCAGTTAGTAGTAAGTACCCCTACCTGGCGGCAGGTGCCTTCGCATTTTTTCTTCAGTGATTTCCGCTGCATCCTGGATTGTTTCCTCACCTATCTTGCAGTACCACCTCTTGCATACTATCCTACTGTCTACATACATGTCCCTGTCAAAAATATGCACATTACGGTAATTAAGCAAACGAGCAAATGCCAAATTTTAGGCGTGCTCAATTCTTGCAATGCCAAGTTCAAGGTGTGTCAAGTCGCAACCAAACAATGATATAAGCTACCAAATTGGGATCGCTAACCTAACCCTTACGGCGCGCAGCGCCGCAACATTGTGAGTGGTCCTAAACCTTTCCAGGGTGCATTTAGTATCTTAGTCTTTGTTAGGTTTTTTTTTCCTTGAATACAAGTCGCTATTCCATAAAAAGGTTTAAATAAGGTTTAGGAACACCGAGGTTTAGGAATGTCGAGGGTTAAACGCTAGACATGGTGAGGTTTAGGACTCTATTGAGGTTTAGGAAGTACTGCTGAGAATTAGGACCATGTACATGTAGTGCTAGATACCAGCCAGTGTACAACGGTAGCACTCAGGTTGTACAATAGTTTCGGCGCTACGCGCCGTAAGGGTTAGGTTAGCGATCCCAATTTGGTGGCTTGGGCCACTTGGCACACCTTGAACTTGACATCGTAAGAATTGAGCACGCCTTTATAAAATACTCACCCACCCTGCTACGTACGCATTCGTGCCACAGGAACGAATGACATCATCTTCATTTAGTCTGCTTTATCGTTCGGCAATGCAAGATGACTGTTTAACACGCTCACTTCATGTGACTTGGTGGCAAGAAGGTAAAACATGAATGCGGCTCGCTGGTCCCAAAGGAATGACACTTCGGGTTCTGTAATTAAGGAGGTCAGGATCATACGGAGGTAATACCATTGAATTGCATATCTCACAGGTAAAAGGTTGACTGCTTGCTGATGCCAGCCATTAAAGTCTGAGAAATTTGAGGTCATGGTTCACTGAGTATGAGTTCCATAATCCCACTGATAGTCACACTTACACTATGAGCACACATCTGAAGTCGTCTCATCTTAGACGAATCCCGCATCTAAAATGGTCGGCGGAAACGGCGGACTGGTGGGGTACGTCCCACACCAGGGGATTTGCGAATTCGGAGATGCGTTCAGGGCACTGGGAGCCCTTGGACGAACGTATTGTCCTCCATAGAACATGAAACTTTTTTGACCACAAAAACACTGGTTCGCTCCCTGAAACTGAGAAGGTCCGGATGGAATACCGCTGAGCACCAGAGAGTGATGGAGCGAAGCTTGTGTTGACATAAAATACCCGAAATAGTGACATGACATGAACATTCGGGAAGACCCTGTGGTGCTGGGGCGATAGCGTTGACAAAAGGTGCGAGTTCATGTCCGTTGTGGCTGAAGACCCGTAACGTTAACTGTGGTGAAGTGCCAGATAGTCGTAGAATGAACAGATGCGCTGACCAGAAAGTGAGAAAGTTGCGTTTGCAGACCTTGCGTTTACAGTTTCACGGATACGGAAGTGTCCAGGAGGATTCATCATGTGCATGATCAGCCAACTAATGACATGCGTGGCGGTAAAGTCTGTTAAACTTTTGACAGATTTCAGGAAACAATATGAACCCGTGACGACAATTTTTGCATGAGTTCGATATGGAAGTCCTTTGGCGCCCTGACAGCAGGCAAATTCCAGCTAGGATCGTAAACTGGTGTAATATTGGTCTGGAAGCCAATGCCGCTCGCACGCTTCACCATGTGATGACATCCCAAGGGACGATCTCATAGATTGTGACAACAATCTTGCATGTTCCCGATAGAATGTCGACACCACTGTCGTAAAAGTCGTCATCATCAGACGCCCTCAAACAGTTCAAAATTTATTTGATGTGGTGTTGGAGCACGTACCCGACCCTACCGGTGACACTGGCCAGCCTACATGGGAACGCCAATTTATATAGTAACCTGTCACCAGAGTATGTGTCTCCCAAGTCGGAATCACGAAATGTGCCAAGTCCTGCGAAAGACATGCGTGATTAACATGTCAACTTCGAGCGGTACACAAAGTTTGGTTGGAACCAATGACTTGCGGTCGAGTAGCTAGGGCTTGTTACATGTTCGATGTGTCCCGGAAATGCTAGCGTGGAGCTTGGAACAACAGTAAACGTGACATTGCTACTATCTTCGTCTTGCAAGGAACTAGATCAATCTTCGCGACTCCAAAACACGTATGCACAAGTAACCTGATTGCAAAATTTGCACATCGAGTGCCCCCACAATAAGAGCCTAGCAAAACAGCGAGCGAAGGCCACTAACCTACCCAGCCACTGACTCCCGCCAATCGGAACCCACCACGAGATTCAAGTGCGTGATTTGTGGACCTCGCGGATATCATTGGTAGAATTCGATAGTTTGATTTATTTGTCCTTCCTGCGAACAGAACAGTGTCAGGGCTGGTACCCTATTGCCGTTCTCATGAACACTTTCAAGCTCTTCTCGTATGGTTCAACCCCTCGACGAGGATGCTGACCAGAGGTTTGAAGCATGAGTACCCTCATACGGGTCTGCAGTGTTGGTTGATGGCCATTTCGACCACGCAGTAGTGGTAAAGAAAGGCAGGAGCGGGACGACTACCGTTGAGAGTGGTGGATGATCAGAATGAGACAGTCCTCGACTTCTGCGGATCGCAGGTAGGATCACCGTGTGACATACTGACTTTTGCCAAATTTGAAACTCAAGTCGTATGAAAGCTTATTGCCGCAGCGGGTTCTTCATGCATTTCGGGGATTGCTATGGACTGCTTGTATAGGTTTTGAAGAGACGGAGGAGGGAGGAGGAGGAGGAAGTGTACAACATTGTACCCGACTCGGACGCTGAACGCACCGACACATTCACATGCCACGGAGTCGTCGCGGACCCCTCGGCTATTCGTACTTACACGCAACTTTGCTCGTTACCATATCCCCCAGCACTGCCCATACGGTGCGCGTCTTAAGTTTCCTTTGTTTGTAGCGGCGTATAAAAATATAAATTCTCTCTCTTGTATGCTGGTCGTTTCCAATTGGTCTTGGTAGGCAATTTTATCAATCGTGTTACTACGAGCACCAGGCAACAAAAATACAACATGTGCACAGTGATAAAGGAATGTGTGAGTCCGTCAAAGACAGACGTGAGGCATTTCCAAACCAAGCGACCAGCTATGCATCAAGCGAAGAGAGAAACAGAAGTGGATCTGGGTGTAAATATGTAGTGGTCACAGTACGCGAACGAGATCAAAATATTCATAGGCATGTGGGTGGTGTTTCAAATGGAGAGGATCGGTGTCATTCACTCCACGCGAGTCTCGATCTCTTGAACCTCGACCTCGGCTACCTTCACCTTTTCGTCAGTGTATTCAGGAGGAGGGACGAAGTTGTTCTCTGCATCATGTTCGAACATGATGTACCCATGACTGACTTCCTCCAGTCTCTCACCTCTGACGGTGCGATACACAAGGACAGACATCACCCAGAACATGCGAAGCAAAACACCGATTCCGCAACCTTTCAAGGACATCAGATATATTTTAGCGACACAAGGTAAGCACTCACCAAGAACGAACGCAACAGCACGACCCTCCCACAGGCCGAGGGCCATGATGGCGCGGTGAACACGCCTGAGGAAAGATCCGGCTTTCTTGTGCTTCATGTCATGATGGTGATGGTGAGATTCAGCTCCATGCTGGCGATAGACCCGCACGACGGACCCGTCAGGAAGAAGCTCCTTGACATCGCCTGAATTGTCCTTCTCAGAGGAACTGGCGGGGACGCTTGATGCAACGGGTTGCCCGAACAAGGGAATGGGAAGGATATGAAGTTCTCCAGAAACAGAACCGGGTGTGCTGGCGACTTCGCCCTTGAATGCGTCATGGTCACCCGTCTCGATGAGAGGAAGGCCAAGAGCATGACGGAACGCATTTGACATGCGGAGTGCCTTCGCTTTCAGGGACGCGCCACAAAAGTGATGCTTCCCCTTGATCTCGGTGGAGGTGGTCATTACGAGGCTCGGGCGCACCAAGCGGCCGACGTTGTCGGAGTCATCATTGCCATTCACGTTGGCGTTGGCAATGGCGTGGCCGAAGCGAATGTTTGCATTGGCATTTGAGGGGCTCTCGACTAAGACACGGACGGGCTCCGCACTAACCTGGCTGACTGTAATGGCGTCTCGACTCGTCAGTAAGATATCACATGCTGGCTCAAGTGAAACGTACCAATACCAGCCCCTGCAACAAGGACGGGAAGTATTGAGAGGCGCATTTGGCTTACTCTCAGAGGGATTTAGATATCTAAGCTGGAAACTAAGGCTATAAAGGACGGCGTTCACAAATGAGATTTCTTTGAAGACTATAAGGGAGATGGTTCAGAGTCAGACGTGGTGGTGGTGTGTGCTGTGGTGTGGATGGCAGTGACTCTTGCCATTGGTCATGATTGAAACTCCGCCTTCGGCCAGGCGCTGTCATTGTCAACCTGTGTTGTTGTCGTTCCCAAACGGTCTAAACATATCCACCAACTGCGCCGCAGTACTTATCATTAAATGATTGGTGCAAATGATCCACTTGTTCAAATTTTACGGAACCGTCCCAGTGTGAAGATGGTTTGACTGATGTGACAAGAATGGATACTGCATGCTATTTATTTTTAAGAGCTAGCTTGCCATAACTATCTGTAGGTGTTCTACTATGTACGGTGTTTCACCGCTAATCCACACGTTAACAGCTACAGAAGGATATCTGAGATCGCGCATATGTAGTACTTATCTATGCAGCATGTAAGAGTCGAGTTGTCTTCAAAAAAATTTGACTGTGGCCAACCCTATCCATTTACTGCGTAACTTCATACCTGATGGTATATCTCCCCTTTGGACGTGGCTGCCTTGCTCTTGGAAATGTGGAACGTGACTCTACCCGCAGGCTCACCATTCCCAAGCAACTCAAGTTCGACCGCTGTCAGGGTCTGTTAGCCGAGTACAACTCGTTTGAATACGCTCTAACTCACCTGCATTAGCGTTCTCGAGGAGGTCACCAAGACATTGATTTTTCTCCGTCTTCTTGATGATCTTGTAGCTAAAGAAGCAACGGCGAGCAAAGACCTCGATTTCAATCGTGGAAGACTCCATGGCATCACTAACTCCCCATCAGTCTCTTAGCCTACAAGACATTTGCAGGGCATACAAGGTTATAATATCCTTCCAAATGGCAACATACTCGCCGCCTTTGGCGTACTTGGTAGTCTTCGATTGCTTCGTGAATTTGTCTCCCTTTATGCGGATGTAAAATTGTCCACCGAATAACCCGATTTTTTCTGGCAGCCCGCTTGCTTTGATGTCTACGACCATACTCGTCAATAGCGGCTCAAACTTGCAGCCAACTAAGCGCACCGGTGATCTCGACCGACAACTGTGACGGATGGACAGAGTCATCGTCGGCTGATGATGACATGTCAGGTACTTCAGTGGTTGGAGAAACGTCCTGGGATGGAGTTTTGTTTGACATGGCGTTGTGGCAGTATTCCAACTAGTTTGGATGACAGTGGCAGGCTGTGGGGATTAGCGGGTATGACTTGTTCTCGCTGATTTTTATATGATTGCGGTTCAGTTTGTTCTGGCGTAATACGCCCATTCATATCCATTCGGCGACCTCCAGTATGGTATGGCGGCATGTCATCACCGGGAATTGGAAGAGAAGGGCGTTGTGACAGAACGATCACCTCCTAAGGAGTCTATTGTTCGTTCGAAAGACGATGACTACGAAAGGAATAGGACCCTTTCAGGATGTATCATATCCTCCGTTTCTCAGTCACTGGTAGGATTTCTCCTAAATGTATCAGAGCGCTGATCACAGAAGATGGACGCGGTGGTAGCTCGCCCGACTTGCGAGGCGACACCTCTTGAAGCACAAGCAAGCCTTGAGGCTTTATCCCTGCCTGCGCCTGTTAGCCATATACATAGAGGCAGTACCACTGATCGCCGGGAGGATACGCGAGTCACGACATGACGAACGCTCATGTTCACTGGAGCAAATGGCATGCTCATATTTGGATTCCGCCTGCATGTGCGTAACACACCCAAGTAATTCAAAGGTTCTTAGTGGCTTGTAGATTTCCGGTATGGCTTCTAGGCTCGGTATACGTGCATGACTGTTTCGAAGCAGCTCCCTTTGAACAAGTGGATATCACATCAAACTTGGAAATACTTCTGTTCAAGAACCAGGCGTGCATGCTGATTTCACAAGGACATGTATCGTGAAAGCGGGTGCTTGATCCAGAACTTTATGAGTCTTGAGAAATACTGCATTCTGAATGAAAGGTCCATAACATCATACAGCATGGAAAACTGCAGTCTCAAGCTTCAGAGCGCCTGCAAGTCAGGGTATCATTTCCCATAAAGTATATGCCTGCTGTAAGAGGTTTCTACTGTTAAACAACATGTGTGACATCTACACTCCCGCCCGGCTCCATGAACAACGCCTCAAACTCTTCCGGATTATGTCCAATCACACCAAAAACGGTTTGTAGCGTACGCCCAAGATACTCCAGTTCCTGAGTGACGCCTTTCATAGTAAGAGCATACGCAAAGAAAAGGAGCTGTCGAGACGCTTTCACATCTCTGTTCCTGACTATATCCAATTTCCGGATTGCATTGACCTTTAAATGGATATGGTATCTATCAGATTGATTTTTGATGGATTTCGGAGACGTACCAGACGCTCCCTCGATTCCTCAACTGGTGGGAGGTACGGAGGTAATGGGGCTTTCAAGCGAAAGGCGGATGCGAGCGTGGAGAAATAAAGGATGATGTTGCCGACTAAATCTCTTCGCTCTTTATTCACGGGTAAGATGAAATCGCTCCTTACAGACTAAACGATCTTACGTTAAAACAAATCCATCATGAAGGAATGTAGCTTACCGTAATCCATTCCTCTCGGGTAGTGACACAACGCATGCTGTGTAGCCTATCCAGGATAGTCTGGAGACTTGTCAATATCGCCCGGTAGAGTGCTATAGGGAAAGGTCCCTTCAACCGAGGCTCATGCTGTGTCTGAGCCAGAAGACCTTGCAATTCAATGAGCTTCCTCTGGAGGTGCAATTCCCTGCAGGTTCGAATCAGCAACGGTCGATGCATAGTAAGCTCACACAAACATAGCCATAAAATCCTGAATGGATTTACTAAGCTTGGCTTTAGCGGACTTGGGCAAGAGCGACACTGTCTCATCCGGAGGCTGCGTCTCGGGCTCGTCTTCATCCGTGTCGTCTTCTGCGCGAGGCGTGCCTGAGTTGGCTGCTACCAAGTGGGTGTATAGCCATCCAATGTTCAGACAAAAGCTAGGTGTAACAGGTCAATACGTAACATGCTCAGCAAAGACAGACTTACTCTCCCAGCTCTCGACTGAGCTCCCTTCGCGCTTCTGAAGGCCACCAGAAACGAGATACAATCGCAGCCCAGAGGACACCAGCGATAACCGCAGTCGAGCGCTGAAACGCAATATCGATCACAGATACGTCGGCTTGTCGAACGTTGTACCTGCGAATGATAAGGAAAGGAGGATGGGTCAAAAATCTGCGCAAGCGGCAAAGCTTTCGCCAACGTACGAATAAAGGCACGTCAAATTATATGTTAAAAGAGCAAATCTCCCCGTCGTCGCATACCGTGGAGTCGCAATGATGTAGTAAAAACAAGGCATCGAAAAAAAGAAACCGAAGATCGACAACACAATTGCATTCTCCGGAAAAAGGCTGTAAATTCCAGCTGCGGCACAAGCTCCGAAACTTCGAGTGGTCAGAACAAAAGGGGGTAAATACCAAAAAAGACAACGCACAGAGTACCGAATACACGATGAATGCTAAGGAAATTGGTCTAACAAATGAATCAGCAAGGATACAAGACCGATAAAAATCATCATACAGCTCCGATCGTAGGCGACATGACCCCAAAGAACTAAAGAGGAAAAAATCAGTCATGCATATCAATGTAAAAGACGCCTGCACGCACGGAAATTAATGCCCATTCACCCTTATAGTCCGTAAAAATTGGTCTCGTAGCATCAAAGAACGCAGGTGCAGTCAACACAGCAGCAGACATCCCCACTTTGAACGCATACTTCAACTTGCGCTCTTTCAAAATCCCACCAAAATCCCAAAGTGCCCGCTTCATACGACCGATAAAGGGGAGATTCGCGGGATGGGGCGTTTGTATTGTGTTTGGAGCATGAGGTTGGACCTTTGGGAAGAAAACTTTGCTGCGATGGGGAGAAGTGAAGAATGATGCTTCATAGCAGAATGTCAGTAGATTGTGGGCAGTCTTGAAAGTGATCACTGACAGAGTCGGCGCAGTCCAGACCGCTTGAATTTTTGATGAGCCAAGTTACGTCGACGCAATCGCATGGCAGATAAAAGATTTGACGGGCCATGTATAATATATCGGTTAAACCAGCTCTGAGTATCCGCTCTGACTTGTTCGACTGCATATATTCTGCGCATAGCGTCCGTAAGAGAAATGAGCTCTCCAGAAAATTCCTGCAATGTGAAAATGAAACTGAACCACGATGACTTGAGCACGGAACCTCTCGAATAAAATTATCGAGAGCTTACAAATAGAGAAGAAATATGTGTTCATGTTCGCCGTTCGTAAGGATTGTATTGTCCCTTTGGATTAAAGAATCGATTGAATCCCCCATAGAGGGGGCAGCAAAATCGCTCCGTTTGTATAAACGCATAACAGCGTGGTTCGAGGTAGTCTCGAAAGTAAACAGCGCGCGGTCGATCTCATCAATCAAAATATGGAAATCATGAGGTTGAAATGGAGTTTCTCTTTGGACATGTTTGCTCTGCGCAAATGCCTCGCGTAGACGTTCGAAACTTGCAGTACAAGTTCTCTTATAGCTGCTTGTGAGTACCTTCCGCAGCACAGATGGCATTCGACTCACTGTCAGCGCCTTCAGCGGTGGACCCAGATCATCGACCAGATCGCCGAACATATCCGCCGCAGCTTGTAGTAGGACTTCATCTGTGTCATCCCGCATGTCCGAACCGCCATTGGACATCCTTCTCCCCTTCCCGGCTGGAGAACGATACCCGCTTGGATCACGCTCTCTTCCGATCGTTTGACTATGTCGCT
Source organism: Suillus subalutaceus (assembly GCF_016647625.1). NCBI lineage: Eukaryota > Fungi > Basidiomycota > Agaricomycetes > Boletales > Suillaceae > Suillus > Suillus subalutaceus. Next base: position 96,545 of record NW_024540351.1, on the reverse strand, counting down.
TCAACGTCAAGCGTCCCTCGCTGTGAGCCTTTGTGAGTTCGTACTGCAACCGGGTGCCGCTTCTCAAGCCATTCAGATGTTGAGCAAGACGCGTGAGGCTATCAACCGCGTCCTCATATGCTTGTCTGGACTCCTTGCCTCCTCGTCCACGCAGACCGCTGAACCATTCCGACTTGGCTTCTCCTAAGTTCTTTTTGAGACTCGTGAAGCTTGCCTGATGGTTCTCGACCGCCTTGTGTATTTTATCCTGGCTAGGCTGGTGAATGGGCTCCTCGAGAAGGAAGGTGTTTGTGAGCATGCCAAGGAGGGTGGCAAACGAATCCAAGGTCTTTGTCATGTTCAACTGGAGGTTGTCTGTGGCGCTTTGGGCCCATAGCGCGAAACACACGACGTTTGATATTAAGGTGCCGACAAGCACGACCGATGAGACTTGCAGGAGTACTTCCCAGCCTCCTTCCTTGACAATTCTAAAAATATATAAGTGACATGCTCCAAATATGACGCATGATAGCCTACACAATAGATAATATTATGGCAGCCATGCTACACGCTGATAAATAGTCAGTATAAGTACGAGTTAAAGTATTTGATTGACATACCCGAATTAAATGTGGGTTTGTCCATCCACGCTCTAATCCAAGTGAGACCCCACATACTGACTCCAACCCACAAAATGACAAGAGCGTCACCGAGCCACTCCCATCCTGGTCTGACCTCGAGGGACCAGAACATGGACATGCTTCCCAAACAGACAAATGCTGCATAAAGAAACGCAATCGAGCAGTACGAATCGGCCTCCATCATTCCCCCCATGGTTTTTGCGGGGTTATAGTAGATAGCGCTGCGAATGATCAGTGTCATGTCTGAAAATGGGTGAGAAAAGACGCGTACATAGTGGCTATCATGTGACCAGTGGGCGATGGGAGGCCATTCCCTGCTCCCGGTGCGGAAATATCACTGAAGAATCCGGAGAGATATGGTGAAAACGTAAAGAGAGAGGCAATAAGATATGCCACTGCGCATTTGAGAACGTTCTTCCACAAAACTGGTATTGTGGGTACTTGCAAGGGAAGAAACCGATGGCGTGATAGCAATGTAGGGACAGAGGTAGCTGAAGAGCCGTCAAAGGAGGCTTTGAACTGGTCTTCTGATTCAGTGGGACCATGATGTTCACTGGATTGCTCGAACGACGCCTCTCGGGTGTTGTGCTCCTGCGGATGCGATTGGAGGACATTGTTGAATGGATCGCAGTCAGTGGCGGTAGCTTCTGAAGTCAGAGGTCCCGCTGAAGAGTGCTCGGAGCGGTGAGAGGAGTTTATAAGATGGCGTCTGTCACGTGTCATAGGACTCCTAAGCTGGCCCTCGTTCTCCATGAGTTGTTCGAATAGCGACCATTGCGATTCTGGTGGTGGGGGCCTGACGCGGGACAAACGGACAAGGGACTCCCTAAGGTTTTGAGCACTAGCCATATTAACTTCTAGAGGAGGCGTATGAGCGGCAATGAGGGAAACACTTCGACTCTGTTCGAGGCTTGGACGTAAAGTAGACGATGGAAGAGAACCATAAGAAGGAATCTGGCGCATATGTGGGAAATTAGGCCCCCCTGTAGGGGTGATTTGGCCAGGAGAGCCAACGAAATGGGCGCCACCATGATAGACTGGTGCATCACTGTGGAAAGACAAATACAGAAGGTCATCCTGTGAGTTGTTCCCGTGAGATGTCATGGTGTCACATGAACTTCAAGCTTCAAACTTCAATCTCAGCTTATTCGAAACCTGCTGGGGTAACTGTCTTCAATGCGGACAAGGCGTGGTAGTGGTCAAAGTGAACGTGTTGCACTAATGCTGGCCCACGATGTTTTACTTATATGACAGGCTAGACGCCCAGATAGCTTGGCACAATTGCTCCACCCGGAACCGACTCGGGTAGGGAGTATTTATGTAACATGGACCCGAACGATATTGAGACGGGCTCGGCAGGCAGTTAGTACCCTTAACCTAGACTCGTAAGTCTCACTACGTCTCTGAGATGCTTTTCAGATATGTTCTGCTCAGCCTTAGTACCATTGACCAATATTTTGTCGCGCCACTACTTTGACTTTACATAGCACGCAGGCAGCATCATCCAAATCGCAACTTGCAAGTAACCTTCCGTGGCCGCGTCACGAGCCAAATTGAATCTCCTATTCCACATCCTTGACTTTGTCCGTCCTCTGTGATATATGGCTCATGAAAGAAACGGCTCAAACACCAGATCATCGACATCTTCTGCTAGTGCTCAGCCTACTACTATTGGTACGGCTGTCTCCCTTCAGTCCTTCAATCAGGTCCCCTCATGCTTCGCCGACGAGTGCGAAAGCATCGTCAAGCGGTTCAATAGAGGAGATCTTGAAAAAAAACACAGCATGCCGCGTTGCTCAAGCAGCAAACCTCGACTTCCCGGGAAGTACAAAATAGGCGCTGGATGCTAGACCCACTTTTGCGGATGCTGGACCACATCGAGGGCGATCGCCGCAACGCCTTCACTTCGGCCGAATTCCCTGTCAGAACAGTTCAAGTAGAACCCGGAGCAGGCCCTGAGGAGCGAATTAAAGTGGATGGCTTGTCGTGGTGCCGAAGAAGACACCCCTGAACCGCCAGCAAAGAAACGACGGGTAGAACCTGATCTTTCCAACCTTGACCACCCCGATAATCATTCGCATCGTCATATTTCCCCTGATGTGCGATGCACCTGCAATATTCTTGCATTGTAGGTCCCTAATGTCCAAGAGGTCAAGCAGCGGTTCATTAATCACGTGAACTACCGTTTTTAGAGTGGGACAACATTATCACTGGTCAGCTCGTCAACCTCGACATCGTCCTCTCCGACATCTATGCAGGTCCGGGACCGCGACCGTCACTGCTGCGCTGGATTGGCTTTCCGCACGGAACTGCCTTGCGCAAGTATATTGTTTCGTGTCCCCATCGAATACTTGAACTTGATGCTTACGGAAATTACATCAACACTATGGTCTACGCACATGTCACCCCATCTCACTTTAAAATCATTAATTTGGACAAGGCAATCAGAAAGCGGGTGGGTTCATGCCGTAACTTGGAATACTCCAACTTCGAGAGATTCATGGCTACCCGCTCCTTTTACTTCTCCCCTTATGGCTTATTGCCGAAACTACATAGTACGTGGAGAGCTCAGAGGCTGAATCTAAAGGTAAAACTCCCGACAGGAAGGAGCTCTGCTGGCGTTAGATTGACGGCGTTTACACGCATTCTTCTTCATCGTGCCATCACATCCGAAAGTGCGACTTTAGCAACCACCCTGCGTGTGAGCACGAGGAGGCTGGTTGTAGTCCACGACTCTTGTTATGACAGTTGCTCCATAAACCTGCGTCACCATCACCGACTAGTCTGGATTGACTGACAAGTGTCACAGTCTTCATTCTTCACCAAGCATCATTATCCCTTCCCTGTTTGATTATCACTTCGTCAACCCCTCAAAACATCATCTCTCCTTGCTTCAGTCAAATCAAATCAAGACAAATGCAATACGTTGTTCAGCCTCCATGCACCACATAACCTACATATAGAGCAGATTTCCCAATCAATATATAGTCTTCAATCGTCAGCGTGATCTTGATCCGTTGGTAACTAAGTTAGCTTCCGACGTTTGTGTATCTTTCATGTGCCTGGTAGTCCGTATCCTGCTTCCATTTCCATTTCCTTCGAACTGCGGCCTCGTGAGCTTTTAGAGCAGTTGCGCAGCCGACGCCCATCATGCATAATATTTGATTATGTGCATCCACACGGACACTCAAACTCTCGCTGCATCTGGTCAAATGCATTGACCGCCACAGCACAACTAGCCCACCAATAACGATCGTCCACCTTTTTCTCTCGAAAGCACTCCTGAGGCCCGTCATGCATCATAGCATTGTCCACACGAACATGAACTCAAAACACTCGCTGGATCTGGTCGACTACACTAACCCGGAGTCCGAACTGCCAAGCATACCAAGCCAGCAACAAATTTAAAGACGTCCACCATTTTCTTCTTCTTCGATATACTACATAACCGTACAACAAACAAGAGCCAGACACGGTGCGACAACTACTGGTAGTGCTCAACACTAATAGTACGCAAAGAAGACTTTCAAAACAGAGATGACTATTCAACAAGGGTCTATCAAAACACAAAACGAAAGCAAAAAAAAGAGATATGACACGACATACAAATATATCACTAGATTAACAATTACGATTCGGCGTGATCGGGAATGAGAATGAGGAATGTCCAGCTTCGTGGGGGTAATGCGTGTTTCAAGTCCGTAAGGTCTAGTGTCCGCGCTGCTGTCCGTGGAGAATATTATAAAGTCCAGGCTAGATCACAACGTCCGAAGAGTACTAGGAGTCCATGAGGGTTCGTAACGAACGTGAGCGTAACAGTAACATAAGAATGCAAAAAGCGCTGTCCGTAAGGTCAAAAGTGAAGAAACAAGGCTAGGCGGGGAAAGCGTCAATATACTAGCGTGTCCAAGTCATGAGAGCCAAGAGTCCGTTAGGCCGGGAATTAAGGTTTTTTTTCTTCCAAGGTGTGCACATGGACTGCTGTTACCAAGAATTTCGCCGTCGCTAAGTGGGCTACAGCCCTGACAGTCGCTTTTGTACCTTGGCCACTGAATATCCCAGCAGGGGGAAGCGTGAGCTCAGGTTGTTCATGGCGTAAAGCATAGTCCCGATTTCACTACGGACATCCGAGCTGCTGACGAGCGGCCATGAAGACTCGATAACATTGAGTTCTCGAATCAATGTGTCCATAGCGCACGTCCAACAGGGCTGCGTCAAGAAAAAAGATTATCATCAATCATTCATTCTGTAACGCATCCTAAAAGATACTCACGCCGATGATGGGATCGAGGAACTCGTAATCTGCGTCAGCAATGTGTTTGATGATGGACACAAGACACCGCGCGGCCCGAAGGCATTTGTCATACGAGATAGGGTCGTCAGCGCCGAATGGATAATACAGATTTATCATCGCAGCGTGAGCTAGTGTGTGCGTTGCAATGTAGGCGTGTTTCTCATCAGGCACCGTGGCGTCAAGTTGATGCACTGGAATAAGGGTTGGGATAAAACGGGCGATTGTGTGTTCTAAAGTTTGAAAGTCGTCGGTAAATGTGTTCGACATGGCTAAAGCTGCATGTTGATCAGAAAGTGGTACTAGTCTGGAGGAAATGGGCCTACGTTGGTCCCAGGTTGACGCGAGGTGGTGCGCACGTTCGAACAGAGCAGATGCTTTGACACGGAGGGCCAGTGGGGAAAACCCTCCGCGGACGTTTGTGACCTGATGGTCAAAGAAGCTCCGAACAGTATGGAAGCTGTGCAGATCATCGATTTGACCCTGGGAAGGGCTAGTCAGTCTATGATCTACCCACTGATAACGTAACGTACTGCTACATATTCTTCCATATCTTGCGGCCACGGCATTATGATGGACGCGTATCCATCTGACCCATGTGGAATGGTCACTGGTTTGTGAAGTACCACCGACCAACACCGATCCAGGACAAATACCTGCCAAAACGTCAATATGCGCTCGCCCTGCTCGATAGCGTCTTTCGGGGGGTCAAGTTTGAAGGGTGAAATGGAGGCTGTGGTCTCAAATGATGATGATCGATTAATTATCGTTCCGTGAAGACCGCATTGGATAGCCAGTGATGCAGCAGCGTTGGCATGGTAACTGCCTTCCAGTGCCCTTCCGTTTGATAGGAAGTACACAGATAGAAGACAGGATGCTTGGATGACATCAAGCAACCTGTTTTGATATTGGAGGGCATCGCTGAGGGAGTCGAGAGCTCGACTCAAGTAATGAGACTCGTGCGTGCTAAGAGGGCCAGGCCTGGAGATAAAGCATGCCCACAAAAAGATGGCATTAGTGAGGACAGGGTGATGTTGCTCCATGACAGGTCGAGTGAACGATTCTCGTAGTCGACCCATGTGTAGACCAAGGAGGGACTGACGACAATGTGAAAAAAAGACGTCTACGAGAGTCTGAGCGAGCTCTATTGTGGGCTGTGGTTCCTCATGATAGATATCCGTAAATGGCGTGGGCGAAGGTGAGGGGATGCCCTGTATCCAGGAGCTTTGAGGGGAATTATTTGCTGTAAAATATTTGAGATTTAATGCGAGATAATCACAACGGATCAACACACCGGAAGGAGAGAAGGAAGACACTGAAAGCGAGAAGCCTGTACTTGCCGGAGAACCGGTAAGGGAAGACGACGAGCTTTCTGAGCGGCCATGACGATGCGGATCGTGTAGAGTAACGGATGGTGAGGTGTACTCAGGATCCTCGAGCTCTCGTATACGCTGTTCTAAACGCTCAATATGTTCACGGAGAAGTTGGGTTCTCGTTTTTCCCTTTCCATCGTCGTACTGACAGGCGTCATGCTGTTTTGCACGAACACATTGTTGACAGGCTGGTTTGCTTCCGTCGCATCTCTGATGATTTCATTAGTGACTGGCATTCCCTCATAGGACGATGACTCACCATCTTCCTTTTTCTGGACAAGGCGCGTTTGAGCATGGTTAACGAATTTTAGTGAATGATGGAGTAGAGAAAATACCTGCAACGCAAGCATGCTTTCCCCCTCTGCAGAGTTGGCGGGGGCGTGGTGGACTGATTACTGGCCATTATGGGAACGGATACTAAATATACACGAATGAGAGTGGATCTAATGGGTGAAACCGCATCAACGAGCTGCGGAGTACAGGCGTGAAGAAGACTGACATACCAAGGAGCCGTCGGGATGTGACCTCAGGAGACGCTAAAGATGAAGAAAGAGAGGGAGTATGAGTACTCCAGGCATGAAGTGAACAAGGAAGAGCTAGTAGGGGGCGGTGACGAGAACTAGTCAGAAATAATTTACTGGGAACGCATGAACTGTGTGTGCTCAAATAGTTCCTGCAGCCGTGGCTTGTCTGGTTGATCAGATAGCAGAGCCGCGTGATGTCGGACAACCTTTGACTGGTTAGTTCCGCCGGAGATCCAGGAAACTTCCGAGGTTTTACGATCCCGACAAAAGTCGATGATCCATATGCTTGGGCGGTCTTTGGTGGCTGTTTGTTTCTATTAGGATCGTCTGCTGGTCAAATCTCACAACGGTCTTCTTATCCCGTGTCCGTCATCTTAGAGGTTCAGGACCTCCTATAAATCTATCAGACTTGGTAAAGATCCACACCAATATTAATATGCTGTGTTTTGGCTCACAAGGTCAATGTCACCCGGCATTCAGACAGTACGGTCTGGAATAAAATCCGACCGTATTAATCAGTAGGTACTAGGTAAGCACAAAACAATGTGGTAGTATCTTCACTAAATTTCACCTCCTCTCGCAAACAAGCGTGACGAGTCGCGCGAAACTATTATCTGACTTCTGGCTACCAAAATCCGCCAAGGCAGATTGGTTCTTCGTCACCCGACGGAATGAAGCAGGGTCGACCATATTCGCCACGTTGTTTCTGGTCATAGTCCGCGGAATGGGTAACGACCTACGTTTTTGGGACATTTCAGGCAACCAGCCCTGCAATATTGATTCTTCAACTCTCCCTTCACGTCGGACTGGGTGGCGCTAAAACATCTGTGCAGACAATCCATCTTACGACACCCCAGTATCTCCTTCTCCACTAGATCTCTCAGGTCATTTCGTTATTATCGTGTTCGTCGGTCCTTTCATCTTCCCGGTCCGGAAGACAAGATGCAGCGCCTTGGAACGTTTTTGTTTGTCCCGTGGACTCTTGAATTCAAGCTAACTGTCAAGGCTAAGCCAGGAGATGTCATGTTGCCAGAAGCTGTGCCAATTTGTCTGCGTGTCATTCGTCTGCTGGAGATTCTCCTCCCTGCGCTCCCAAAGAAGGCAGACCTCATACCATTAACATCAGACATGCCTTATGTTCAACTTGATCTTGCGTACTTCGCATCAGATGCCTGTTGATCGGTAGCTTGCACCAGCGCTCTTCCTCGATCATGATGAATTGTTCACTCCGCGAGCATAGTTTACTACACTGTCCGTGATACATCAACCATCATGTACTGGCCTTACAAATAATTAACGGTTCAAGTTGGGACACCTGTTAATAAGGTGCGCCTCAGTCCAGTGCAAGATGATATTGAATCAACTTACACCAAGTTTGGAGTTGCGCCAGGCGCTCAAGCTAAGGTTTGATGGTGTACCTTCACCCCCGCATAACCTGCCATCCTCGCGTTCGCATAAGCTACGACGCCCCAGTATGTCGTTTGCCTTCTGCCATATCATGATAATCTAACCCTTCATAACCGACGTTGTTATAAGCAAGTTATGATCGCGGGTAACTTTTTTACCGGGCTTATCCTCTTCCCTGATGACGTCAACAGATTTCGAGGCTCCGTTGTTCATTGCATGGCCTTACACAGCTCTTTGATCGAGCATAATTTATGGTCGGGACTGACCGTAGCCATGTTGCACTACCATATCTGCCAATGCAAGATGTTGAATTTCACGGCATTAGCTTGCACTGGCAAGTCAGCCTGAGAGCGCTCTATATTTTAAGATTATACAGACTCGTCCTGTCTGACCTGCCTTTTACCCGTTGATGAGAAAATATATGTCCCCCATCGTTCCCAGTAAGGATCAGGGTATACACTGCCTCGAAAATTTCATCTCAAATCCTCAACCTGGCCGCATCTTCTTTATAAACTGAGCTTCGAGTGCACAGGCGCAGGTGTCTTATCTCCCCGAGGACCCGTCTATATTCCGTACGTCATTGATATCACATTCAATCCCTCGGTGCAAACTCAATATCCCCATTTCTTTAGCGTTTAGGTTATCCTCGCCAGCACAAGTCTGGGGCCGCATATCGGCACACTGTATTCGTTCCTCTGTGCTTCTGTCCGCACTACGTTCTAGCGCACATCGCGTACCTTCGTCCTAAGGTCAGTTGGTCCAGTACCGCAATCACAACCGTATCACCGCTGCTATCAAGCTCGCACGACGGGTAGTGCCTGTATCGCTCGGTGCCGTGCACACACTAAATACCACCTCGCACCATGTACTAGTGCTTCCATCCTCCTCGATACGTTCGGTTCCGGTGACATTGATCGGGGACTAAATCGCCGTCACGAATACAGCCATACCCTGAGGAACCTATAGTAGTCGTTCTCTCCCAACCAGCAATAGATAAGATTGCGATCCTCATTCGACCCCGGGTTTTGCCCCATTGAAATCCCTGCTCAGCATTTACCCTGACATAACCACTGCTCTCACAGTGGCAATTCTACACCTCAAGACGTTCGGTGCCGTACGTTTCCCATCTCGTGCGCCGTGCTTGTTAGGCTGTTTTGATCTAGCTCGGAAATATAATGAGAGGAATTCAGCTTCGAATTCTTTTGTATTGTGGATCTTTTGCCAGCATGCAATGACTATTAATATTGTGGGGACATTTCCAATCCCTCTTCGCGGGAGGTATTGCCGCATTTGCAACGTCGTGGCATTATATTTTCATTGATAGGCATCTACATATGCGTTTGTCGGTCACCGATTACTCTGAATCTCAGGGGTGCTCGCTTCCTATTGCCTCGGGAATTTAAATTTCGTCAGGAGTCCTCGACTTCTTGCGCTGAGTGCGCAAGTAAATTACGAAAAGCTATATCTCCACGCATGGTATTTCATAGGAATTACATACATCCTGCTATCAAAACCATACAAACGGATCATAACGCACATGTCGCTCATTCGTGGTAGATTGAAGTCGTGAATTACCGGATGGCTTAAATTTTCAAGATAACAAGAACTTCGGGAAGGTCCCTCTGCTCCAGAGTGTCGGACGATCATGATGGCTGATGGTACAGACGCCGTGCCGCCGGAGCTCTACGCACGATCACATTTGCAGCCTGGTCCCTGGATGGTTCATTGATGATGCCAGCTTGAACCAACTGTAAAAGCGTAAGAGATGTCCCGCCTGACTCAGTGAGAGCATAGGTGCCTTTCCAGGCACGCTGCGCGGAAGTTGTCCGCTTTAATTAATCTTATGTACATACATACAAACATGATCAGTCCGCTGTCATCGTGTAGGACTGGGGTAGAATTCGAACCTCCAAGCTTTATTTATAGAAGAATGAATGAACTGCCCTTCTGATACTGATCAATCAAACTACTGGAGACAAATAGCAGAAATTATCTCAACACCCCATTGAGAGGAACACTCCGCGACGACAAATCCATTTCAATATCGATACATGGCCTCACCTATCGACTCGGGTGCTGCCAGTGAGTTGCTAGAGACGAATCTCTTCATCCGTTGATCGTGCGCGTGAGGAATAACCGGTAACCAGCGATTGCAAATCCAATGCAACACGTGTATGCAAGGCCTCAAAATCCGTTGATCGTGAGGAATAATCACCGAGTGCACATGTACGAGCAAGTTGCGCTGAGTTAACGCTAGACGAATCAAATACCTCCACATCCGCGATACGTGTAAGTTTCTTATCATGAACCCTGAGCTGGTAGAAGCGGATAAAATCCCTTGACCGTCGATGTCCAGCGACTGCAAATGTCATACAATACATACAACCCACCCAGTAAGTATCTATACCGCAAGAATCAACCATGATAACTACAGCTTACCTGAAGAAAACCTAAAGAAAAGAACGGACGTGAAAGTGTAGCGTTAAATATCCAAACAACGAGCGACGTCAGACCCTAAGTAAGTAAGTATACGAATGTGCACGAGTATCCGAGTTGGGTAAGCAGACTCTGTATGGTATCACAATAATAGGCGTGGGTAATACTGTGTGGTATATATAATCTCTTTCTTTAGAGTAAGAGGGTGAAGCAGGCTGTCACAGATGCAAGGAGGGTGAGTGTGACAGCAATATTCGTATTAGTAGATGCAGAGCCGAGGAGGGGGTTGCTTGATGAGGTAGCTGTCGAAGACACTTGCGAGGAAGTACCGCTCGTTGAAGGGCTCGCGCCATTGGTAAGCTGTGCAAAACCGACGGCAGCGGGGTTCGCACGGAAGACGGAGTACACGTTCTTGAGGAACGTGTCACCGACGATCCAGGTGGGGACGTTAGAACCACTGCCAACGCTGTTGCCGATGTCAAAGATACCACCAGCACACATCTCAGTCGTAGAACCCGAGACGGAACTGTCTACAGGGCCGATGTTCATGTCGGCAGGGTTGATCGTCCAGGCGGAACCGCCAAAAGATATGGTGACTGTGACATCAGTGGTACAAGCTATAAATAGATGAGTCTCTTGCGTGTCCTGCAATGTACAAATCATACTGACGGAATGCGTATAGGCCTTCGTATTCTCCCGTAAGCGCCATGGAGCCTGTAACTTGGGCCCAAACATCTGCGGCAACGGTGTTGGGTGCGGCGATGAGGGTAGTGCCTGTGTCGATGGCAGCAAGAGTACTGGATCCGACACTGACTGTTTTGCTTTGCACAGAGAGCGCTGCACATTTATGACCGATCAGTAGGCTGATGATATAACAGAGTAAAGGAGCTAACTGTTAACATCGAGCAGCCAATACGATGGCGAACCAGCTAGGCTCATGTACTCGATAGAGCCCTGGTACAAACTCGAGTTTGTTCCACCGAGAGTGAGGGTGCCGCCCGGGGCAGTGTCCATAGCGGCTTGGTTGATATAGCGTTCAAGGTAGAAAGAGAACAAGGGTTCTGAGAGCTGGTTGGCATTATAGAGGGCTTGCCAAAATGGGGTGGCATTGAGGGCAGAAATAGTGTTGAACCCGAGACCCATGATACCTGAGAGGACACTATCGAGCAAGCCGGATGTAAGTGAAGAAGCAGCCACTGCGACAAAAAATAAGTCTAGATCTAACTCGACTCGGGATAGACGTACGGAGTTCTTGCTGGGTGATGGTGAAGCCACCGAAGCTGACAGTGTCTTGGGAGGGAGTCCCTTTGACCGATCCTGAGCCATAAGTAATTTGCAGGGAAGAGCCTGATGACTGGTACGTCGAGGATTTTGTGGTAGTAAACTCAGTTGACGCGCAAGAGCTACATGAGGATGTTGCAACCCAAAGGTCGGAAGAACCGGTGTCGAGAATAAGATTGAAATCCTGTGCCCTTGAAGACGATGAGCATTTGTGAATGGTGTTTCAACATTGTAACTTACGGAGTCCCAATGCTCACAACACCTGAGTAACTGGAGTCGTTTAGCTAATAAAATTATTATACGCAAACTAAATAGAAGTCTGAATTACAAACCTCATCAGTGATCGGAATTGTAGCAGTGTTTGCTCGCTTCGAATTTGGGGCATTTGTTGGCTGATAACCATATTTTGCCCGCAGTGCTTTCACGGCTTTCGGCAAGTTTGCGACTCTGTTTGCTTGACTACGTCTGACGATTGGGACATGAATAACACCTGCATCTGGCTGGGGAGCAGCGAGAGTGAATGGAAGGAGTGCGACAGCCACAAATAGTAGGGAAATCATCGCGGAACGTGATATGAGACAGAATAAAAGAGAGAGTAGTATTTAAACACAAGACTAGCTTGCGTGAGTCGCTTTTACAAGGAAACAGAAAACTTGTTCTACCAGTGCGCGCGGTGTAGGGCTGTGCAAAGTTCCGATAATATCTTGGCATTACACACGCTTAAGGTTATGACAACTTTGTTCCCACCCATCTGGGGTTATCCTGGGGGACAGTTCCCCGAGAAACCCCCTTATTTGGGGTGCTTCTGACTTTCTCACGGGTGGAAGCTCACTGTGGCACTGCCACACTGCCGCCAAAAATAATAGTTTATTATGTAATAGTCCGGACGGACGGTGTAGACAACGGTGGTCTTCGTTAAGTAAGCAGCGATTTCTACCCGGGTTTCTTTTCCACGGGGGGCTTGCTTGAACTCGTGATCAACTTAAAGCTCGTCAAAAGGTCAGTCATGCTGCAGATTTAATGACAGCGGAACTGCTGGAGGCCTTGGACTTTAATTTTAACTCTACGCGGTTACAATACGCTATACAAAGCAACGTGTCAGATGGCACAATGATATGTCATGATCGCGCGACAACTCATGGTACACAGCCCAAAAACCCGGCTGCAGGCAACCGTGACATACGCTCTAGGACGTACTAGGTATACAAACCCGCTCACCGGCTCCTGGTGTAAGCACTGATATACTATTCTGCTTTTTCTATCGATCAAGGTCAGCCTGCACGTGTCCGCATCCTTCATTCTATCAACGTTTCGTGAGTCCTTTCATTCCCGTCGCTGGATCTTGTCATAAATTTCACTTCAATGAGTTCCCGTTCCATCACATCCCAAGGAAAACATTTCCCCAATTCATTGCCAACCCCGACTCGACTCCTCTGTTTGTCCTGTTTATCAGTGCGCAGTATCTCTCGCGCGTGCGTGTTAACGTTGTGATCCAGAATAACATGGGGGCCGCGTGATCATTATTTTGGTTTCTTCTATGTCATCTTAGCCTTTATTGCTATGACGCTATATCCGCATTCTACCAACGTTTCGTGAGTCCTCTCAACGTTCCTTTCATCTTGCGATGAATCAGCGACACATGCATATGCATGTCAGATTGCAGGTCGAACGCACGCCGCAAATTTCCCGGCGATTACATTGCTTGGCATCTCACTTCTCCGTTTGTACCATCTCTCGCCCGTGCACTCGCATGTTCTTGTTGCTTTCGAACTTTCTCGGCCGATACCTGCACTCTACCGTGACTGCGCAGTCTTTGTATTCACGGTCCTACTAATAGATCCTACTGGTAGTTATATGTTCGGACCCCACGACACAAATTAGGGGTCATGGTAATAATAACCAAATAAAGATACGCGACCCTCCATTTATCCAATATGGAAGGTCCTTTGCTGCGTGCATCAAACGCGTGCTGGACGATTGTCAAACCCATTCATCACATCCAATTCCCTGGCTCATGAAACCCTGTCCGCACAGACACTAAGTACTAATCCACAATGAAAAGATCCCAAGACTCCGTATCGTCTCCTCCAAAATCATCCAATCATAAAAAAGCTAAGGTAGCGCCTAACCAGGTAGTCCATCACGCGAACACAGCACGCGAGGATCATAGCACTGGTGATGGGGAATGGACCCGCGTGGAAAAACGCAAGGCCAAAAAGAACAAGAAGGTTGAAGCCAAACACGATGTGTGTCTTATTAGTGCCTTCCTTTGTCGTCCACAGCTTTTTTTTGAATGAGATATATGTTTTAGGCACTGATGCCCAGATTCATGTATGTGAACGGTGAGATTGTAAAGAGAAAAGATGCTGTTCATATAAACGTGAGTTCTTTGTCTTTAGGAGTTTGGGGCGGATTGACGTTGCGTTGTCGTTAGGATGTTCGAGATTTGATATTGCACATAGTCGCAGATGCACCTCCGCCTAACTGGGTCAAGGTCGAGGTATGTCTTCAGGTTTCATCTCTGGATCATTGTTTTGACCGTCATCTGCAGCATCCCCGATCGATCGAAAAAGTCGTAGCGCTCCTCATACCTGGAATTCTTCCTTCGACTTTGGCTCTTCCTCCTCTGCCGACCTCAGCCACCGCCAACCCAAATGTTCCACTCTCAATCCCTCTCCCTGCAGAATCGCACACTCCCATTCCATTCATCGCATCTACTTACAGCCATGCATGCCCAACTCGTGCTCCGGGCGATCAAACTCGGATGTATTCCGTTCTTAGCGAGTTCTTCCAATGCCAGGTCACACCACAAGAGAAAGCCAAGAGACAAGCACAACGGGCTAGTATGTGTGTTATATATGACATTATTGCCGAGGCTGACGATGACCTCGTGTAGCACAACGTGCCTTCGATAGTACGCCGGCATTGTACATGCTTACGTTGAAAGAGATGATAGAGAACGAATATCCGGTTCCTTCGTACATGGCTGATGTATTCGAAAAGGGTCCCGGTTGGATCGAGACTCCAGAAGTATCGGAAGAATCACTGTTGTTACTCCCAGCAGATAAGCTGGAATCAAAAATATATGCTATCGACTGTGAAATGGTGCGTGGTCACACAGCTGGGTGCAGGGTCGCTAATTCAAACCACACCCTAGTGCTTGACAGAGGACGGCAAAGAACTTACCAGGGTTTGCATGATCGATTACGAGAGCGGAATAGTCGTTTACGACAAACTCGTCAAGCCTCCCAAGCCAGTCACCGACTACATGACCAAGTAAGTGGAACCTAACATCTCATGATCAGATCCAGATTCTGAAATGCGTTATCTCAGATGGTCAGGTATCACAGAATCTTTGCTCGCATCGGCTACGACAACTGTGGCTGAAGTTCAAGCACAGATTATGCCCATCCTCGCACCAAAAGATGGACCGATATCCATCCTCGTCGGACACTCCCTTGAATCTGACCTCCGCGCCCTCCGGATCTGCCACCCGAGGTGTATCGATACCGCGGTCATATACCATCACCCACGTGGCCGGCCGTTGAAACCGGGACTTGCGTGGCTCACCAAAAAATGGCTGAATCGCGAAATCCAGACGCGGGGTGATAGCGGACACGATCCCGAGGAAGATGCTCGGGCATGCATTGACCTCCTGCGGGCGAAGCTGAGATATGGTCCAAGCTATGGGGAGTATAAGACTGATTTTGAGAGCATATATGAACGTATGGGGAGGGCAAGCGGGAGGGGAGGACCAGGGTCTGTACGGAGCGTGGTGGTGGACCATGGTAACCCTGGTGTGATGCATGGATCAAAAGCCAGCTCGAATGTGCCGTGTACCAGCGATGAGGAAGTACTGAATGGGCTGTTGCAAGCTATTCCAGCACACGAGTTCGCATTTGGACGGTTTACCGGTGTTGCAGATGCACTGGGTTGTGAGTACCGTACAACTGCTCACCCCATTATACATACTTACGATTCGTAGGGCTAACACCAAAGGCGACTGCTGCAGAGACCCCGGTTGTCACCCCAGCAGAACCATCGCCCATCGTTCTCGCCAACGCCCAAGCAACCCTTAACAACCAGCTGGTCACCCTCTACACATCTCTCCCTGCACGAACTGCATTGATTATCTTCACCGGCCACTCAGATCCCCGACGGATGGCCAGCCTAAATGCCAGGAAATCGGCATTTGAGTCTGCTATTAGGAGCGGGAAGAAGGCCGAAGACATTGACAAGGCAGATTGGTGGACAGCTAGTGATGGGCGGGAACTCGAGGAGGAAGTTGAGAAGGCGAAGAGGGGACTGTTGTTCTTGGGAGTCAAGTGAATGCAAGGGATGGGTTTGATAGACTTGGCGGGTTTTCTTCCTTGTGCATGCATTTATACTCTGGCATATTCCACCGTTTGATTATGTTGGTCATTCGTCCCAATCGAGACCCAGCACTCCTTCTTTCCCTCCTCGTACAGCAGCTTCCACGGCTTCTGCGAGTTGCCTCAGCATCTTGGTGTCTTCGTCCAACTCTTGAGGTCCCAATAAGTCGTTCTTGAGCTGCCTAGTGTCAACTCCAAGGGCGCGATGTAAGGCATCCTCTCTATCTGCACCTCTGAGCTTGTCTATGGAAGTGAGGAGCTCTGGCAGACGAGGATTCGACTCCAGGGCGTGACGCACAGCAGCGGAAGTAGCTAACAAACGGAGATAAGGTTGAACGCAGGAAGGAAAAGTCGATGAATGGACATACCGATGGCTTCGTATTGGTGAAGTTGTATTGGCCGTGGGTCATCACGTTTCAAGGGGTCGGGATATGCCGATTCTTCGGGTACGTATGGCCAATTGAGAGAAGTGAGAGGGCGTAGTGGCTTTGGATCATCGAGAGTCTCTTCTGCGGATGAAGGTGGTACTGCTAATCCTCTGTTTGAGCAAGGGGTCTAGAATGGAAGGAGGGGAATTACTTTCGCGAGTCACAGCTGAAGTTTCAGTAGAGCCGCAAGATTCTGTGGGGTGATTTTTGGATGAGATCTATCTCGGGTGTGTTTTTGTTATACCTTTGTGGCGTTTATAGCATCCAACAGAACAGCTGAACATTGATATCAGCAAACGCTTTGAAGCGCGATGACACGGGGTTAACGCACTAGACGGTTGCTCTGCATTTTGCGCATGTATATTTTGATTCGGTTTCGTTACAGACATGGCACAAGTTGCGGGATCGAGGGGGCATCGTCGTCACTTCCGAGTCAAGCTTTAGACCTAAACAATTTGATTTTGATAACCACGTAGCACGTGACCACTACATCCACAGTGCCTCGGATGTTTTACCCGTCGAGTTTTGGTCCGTCATTAACTTGCTCTCCACTACTCAAGCTGCGGCAGCAGCGTCACTCGTTTCATTCTTCGACTGTAACTAAAACAACTTTACAAGGATGGAAGACGTGGTATATGTAGGCAGCGGAAGGTCAATCGACATCGAGCTTGGGGGACAAGAAGTTATCACCATCGATCTTGACAACCTCGATCCGAACCCGGAAGATGTATTGGACCTTTTGAAGGAGGGCCAGTGCAGAGTCTCTGTGTGGACAAAGTTGGCTGGCGAGTACTGGCGAAGGGGCTACCTAGCAGCCGCCGAAAGAATAGCTCATTCGGCTATTGAATGTGCGTCTCCGAGTTCAAGTTGGTTGTGTAACTTACCCGAACGTATCTACAGCATTACATGCAAACGGAACGACGGCTTCATCTCCTCCAATATACGCACTTCTTGCGAATATCCAGATAGCTCATGCTCAAAAGGCACCCAAGTTGGTACTTTCAGAAGCTCGTGAGCTCCGTCAATTTCCGCCTTAGGCGCCACTGAACATGTCATAGGCGAGGATAAACTGACGAATGTGCGCCCAAAGGAAGAATATTACCAGCAAGCTGCCCAGTATCTCAACACTGGTGAGAGGGCTGCTGCAGAAGGTGGTGAGGGTGTGGGGCGGAACTTTAGCATTCTTGACTCGAGGTATTGCGCTCGTTTCATCTAGTCTTTGAGTAGCTTACCACATTTTACAGGGATACAACAACTCGCGACGAGGTCTATGGATGATGCCATGCGTTCCTTTGAGGGTGTACTGGCTGAGAAACCCACTAATGTTGTGGCACTCCTCGGAAAAGTAGGTTTATTGCCTTATGATCCTAGGCAGTTGGTGACATCTTGGTATCAGGCTCGAATTCTCTATGCTCGACGGAGTTATCCTCAAGCGCTCAAACTATTCCAACAAATTCTCCAACTCAACCCGCGCTGCATCCCTGACCCACGCATTGGTATCGGACTCTGTCTATGGGCAATGGACTATAAATCGAAAGCGAAAGCGGCATGGCAACGAAGTTTAGAAGTTGTAAGTTCTGGCTCCAAGTGTGGGGTAGCATCACACAGCTCAACAAATTCCATAGAATCCAACAGATTGGCCGGCGCAGCTTTTGCTCGGACTCGAGTCCATCAACGCTAGTAAGACCGAAAATCTGAGCGAGAAAGAACGTGCGCAAGCCTTCCTTGCCGGTACAAAATTCATAGAGAAGGCTTTCAATGCCAACCAAAAGAGTGCTGCCGCCGCCAATGCACTTTGCGAACTCTTCCTCAGGAAGAATAGCTATAAACGAGTACGTGATTCTTCGTCTCCCTTCGCGAACGCACTTCATATCACGTCATTAGGCTTTGAAGCTTGCGGAGCGCACCATTCAGTTCGCAGATACCCTTACGTTGCTAACAGAGGGAAACCTCAGAGCTGCTCGAGTGCTACATGCAGAGGGCTCTCTCAAAGAAGCCACCAAGTATTACACGACAGCCACAGATGGCCAACCAAAACACGTTTTAGGCGCCATCGGCATGGCACAAATGCAGATCCAGAACGGTAAGCTGACTTGGACAGAGAAGTAGAAAAAGTATCTCATTTCAGTTTCAGACGAGATAGCTGCAGCGATCCACACCCTCGATCTTCTTCTGCAACCTCCAAATCCTCAGCGTTCCGTTGAAGCAATGGTCATGCTCGCTTCCCTCCGCGCACACCCTCGTCCAGGAGTTTCGAGCTCAGACTTTGCTCAAGAAAAAGCTAAAGCCAGGGAACTATTCGATCGCGCTATCAAAGCTCTCGAGCAAGACGACTCACGTACAGCCAATGGTCACGTCCCGCAACACACAGCCAGTTATATCAACGACGATTTGGATATGCATGTTGAAATTGCACGGCTTTGGCAAGAAGAGAATCTGGACCGGACAACACGGGCCCTTAAGGAGGCACTGAGGCTTAGCGAGGCGAACGAACAGATCGACCCGCGGCTGCTCAATAATATGGGTGCCCTTCAGCATATGGAAGGCAACCTAGCAGAGTCACGGGCCTTGTACGAAGACTCACTTACAAAAGCAGCAAGCTTGGGCCCGGATGTTGGAGAGGGGATGTCAACATCGATGTTATACAACCTCGCACGGGTGTACGAGGACGGTGGCGACGTTGCAATGGCGAAGGAAGCATACGACAAGCTCTTAGCCAGACATCCTGAGTACGTCGATGGTGAGTGCAGGTAAAAGCACTCACGCCTCTGTCTGATTGTCTTTTAGCCAAGGTTCGACAAGCGCAGATGCTAGCTGATCTCAATCAGTCAAATGAAGCGCACGATCTCTTAAAACAAGCCATGGCGTCGCAAAACAACAACCTCAATCTCCGCGCGTTCTACACCTACTTCCTCATCCAAAGTAATCTCCCGAAGCCTGCCAAAGATTTCGTCTTTGCTACGCTCAAGGACCACGATAAGCATGACGTTTATTCATTATGCGCCGCTGGCTGGATCCAATATCACCAAAGCCGGGAAAGTCGAGACCCGAGTCCGAAGGGATTAGAAGAGCGAAGACGTGGTTTCCAGCGCTCTGCCGAGTTCTACGATAAAGCGTTGCTCTTAGACCCGCTCTGTGCTTTTGCTGCTCAAGGATTGGCCATTGTGACCGCGGAAGATGCACTCGGGTCCTTTGGAGGTGGTCCATCTACTTCTGGTGGAGACGATCCACAAAAGCGAATGAGGAACGCAAGAGACGCCCTCGACATTTTTGCCAAGATAAGGGAATCCCTCAACGACGGCAGCGTGTACCTGAATATGGGGCATTGCTATTATGCTCGAGACGAATTTGATCGGGCTATTGAAAGTGTGAGTCTTCCATGGTCTGTCTCACTGTTTTACAGTTGGACTGACATGTACGCACTCTAGTATGAGACAGCATCTGTACGATTTTACAGTGGCCACAATGTTTCTGTGCTCCTTTGTCTGTGTCGAACGTGGTACGCAAAGGCTAGCAAGGATCAGTCATTTGTTGCTATGAGTACAAGCGCTTAAATATGCACAAAAGGTATGATGATATTTCTATTTCACTTTCATTGGAACTAATTTTTGATAGGCCCTCCACTTACAACCAAGCGACAAGGCCATATTGTACAATATCGCCATGGTTCAACAAAAATCTGCAGAGCTGCTCTTCGGTCTCAGCCCGTCGAAGCGTACCCTGAAAAGATCTGGAGTGGGCAATATTGCAGGCCGGCCATGCGCAACGGTGAGATCATTTAATTGACAGTGTCGTGGCTCAATTAAATGCGCTTCGTTAGATTATTCGCTTCTCTTGCCGCAGACTCTGCCTCCGTTGTACCTTACAGCCGTGATATCGCAGACCAACGTAGGAAATACGGTGAAAGTATGCTAAGAAGGGGAGACGAGCATCTAGCGACACAAAAGGAGTTCGAAGCTGAAGCACAAGCGAAACTCGTGGCTGCTAGACTGAGGAGACAAATGGAGAGGGATAAGTTGGAGGCTATTGAGGTAGGCCGCGTTCGGCTTCGTTCACGTTCTATCTCTGACCTACGTTCGCAGCAAGAAAAAATCGAGGAACACCGCCGGCAAGCGGAAAAGCTTGCAGAAGAGCGTCGTAAGGCGAGGGAACAAGCTCAGGAATGGACGAGGGAGGTTCAGATGGAGAGCGAGGAAGAGCGTGAACGGAAATCCAAGAGGGGCCGCTAAGAAGGTCAAAGTTGAAGGGGAGAGTGGAGATGAAGGGGCTGAACCTAAGAAGAAGAGAGAAGCGGAGGCAAACTCAAAAAAGCTATTGATCAGGATGTCGACAACGAGCAGCTCTTCAGCGATGATGAGGTCGATAGCAAACCAGCAAAGAAGGTATGGCATTTTGATTTGGCTTGATTGCAAATACTGAGCTCCTTGAATTAGCGTGTCCCGAAAAAAACGAGTCGTCAGAGATGATGACGACCAGGACGCTGTTGGAGGACCACGCAAAAAGCAATAGTACGTGAGACATCTAAATTTCTCGAGCTTTTGCTCATTCTCTCTCGCCAGTAAAAAGCAAGGAAATTATATCGGACACGGACGATGAGGAAATGTCATGATATCGGTAGAGTCTGTCTATATTGCTTTAGTTTGTGTTGGGCTCCTGTCGAGCTACGCCTCGCCATCTTTCTTTGAAGCTCGGAATCGCTCCGTGTATATACATATATCCTGTATCATACTAATCCGAAGTGAACGCCTATCTTCGTCTCTTCTGTCTTTTATGTAGCTCAGTTAGTAGCTAGATTAACAAGAACAAGAAGCCGTATTTTAGATGTAGCTTGTTTGTTGTCAGTGTTTATGTAATTTATGCTTATTACTGTCTGCACCCTTCGTTGACCATGATTTTTTAATAAATTGATCAGAACTCCCGAGTTCTACCCACTACTATGCTCAGGATATAAAGCATTCAGCCAGCCATGTTCCTATTGTGTTCCCCCAATCTTAAGAGTTGTTATTCAAGATCCCCCTTCGGAGATTCCACATCACCTCGCACAAGTAATGTGTTTCATTCACCCCGAGGACAGAGAGGAGTCAGCCGACAACTTATTCTACATACTTAGTAGTAAGTTACTGTCGGAGGGCTCATTGACTTCCAAATGAAAGATGACTACTAACCACCAATCAGGAACACAAGACAGGTAGTAGTCTTACCGTCCTCCAAATTCAGTTCAAATCAGACAGACTACAGAACACGAGAACAAAGTACTTACGGCGACCTGTCCAAATGTTGCCATGGAAATGTGATGGTGGAAGATGTACATCGCAGCAGTGTCGTCACTGCGTGGGTGTTTTATTTGTACAGCAAGTACTGTGAACCTATAAAGACGAAGATAACGGATGCAACATGCACCTCAATAGACAACTTGAACGATCATTTGGACAACTTCTTGATTTCCAATCTTTTCCTATTTCAACTATCAATCGCGCCTCCCAATCATCAGCGGTGCTCATCTGTGAGTGACAATCTTTCGCAGGAAGAGTCGAGGTAATGAAAGTATAGCCTACTCGTTGACTAGTATCTTGTATCCTTGTACAGATCCAACAGCGAACGCACACCCATCCCGAAGCCGTTGGCAGGATCGATTTGCTTGAAACAAGTTATATCGTGAGTGATGCCTCATGCTCGTCTGTCGACAAGGGTTGAGATCACAAAGCAGATAGGGCAGTCGAACTCACCAGCAACCTACGCCCCTGAAACTTGCTCTGATTCAAAGAAGACCCAGCCGAACCGCTCTCGCAAACATAGTCTGCAATTTTCTTGATTGAGATCCCCGAACGTCCGCCATGTCTTCTGAAGAAATAAAGCCCAACAAGGCGATGCGTGGCCATACCGACCGAGTGAGAGGTGTTGTGCACCTGTTCTGCGGGCAGCGCATCATCACATGTTCAACAGATGGTTCACTTCGATTATGGGACTTGGAGAGTGGTGCACAGATAGGCGAAGATTGGCGAGATGGGGGAGCGGTAATACTGAGCATAGCATTGTCTCCAAACGGCCTGACCGTTGCAAGCGGAAGCAGGGACGGGACAGTAAGCTTGTGGGACATTGAGAAGGGGAAGGTCATTGCCAAATGGAAGGAACACACTCGAGCTGTGAGATCAGTGTGCTGGAGTCCAGATGGTGAGCAAGTTGTGAGCGGAGGCTGGGACGGGACAGCCAGAGTATGGGATGTCAAGAGCGGCCGCGGCAAATCCGTTCCGGGTCTAAATCCAATAGAAACGGGGCACGGGTCGGTGCTCGTGGTGAGCTACTCGCCTAAAGGAACAAAGATCGCGACGGGAGGAGACGCATACAGTGGAATCAAAATCTGGGACGCAAAGACTGGCAAGCTGCTCTGCACAGTTGATATGCGACACCCAGTGACAGTTTGGAGCTTGGCCTGGACATCAGATGAAGAGAAACTTATCTCTGGGTTTGGGAATGGCTCAATTCAGATATTCAACACTGCTACATGGCAGCCCATTGATCGGTATGGTGACATGCATCATACACACAGGCACCTTGTCAATGCCATCATTGTATCTCGCAATGGCCGACTCTTTGTGAGTACATCATCGGATGGCACAGCACGCCTCTGGAATCTCGACACAAACCACCTCAGGCTAGTCTATTCCCTCCAACACAGAAGTGACGTCAAATGTGCAGCATTTTTCTGCTGATGGAAAGCTGCTATCCACGGGTTGTGTTGATAAGAACGCGTACGTGTGGGACATTCAAGCCATCCTCAAAGCAGCTGGCTTAGAATACCTCCTGTCCATACCTGAAGTGGGTGTTGACATGTCACTCATGGTCTCACTGACAATCCTGATATCATTTGCTCTTAGGCTAATTAGGCACCAAAAGTTGCGCAGGACATTGAAGACAAGTCGTTTTTGGAAGTACGTGACGCGGTTGTCAACCTCGTTAATGATAATAACACTGATATTCCAGGCTGATGCTACGTACCCACTACTATGCTCAGGATATAAAGCATTGGGCCAGCCGTCTTCCTACCGTGTCTCCCATTCTTAATAATTGTGATTCAAGATCCCCCTTTCATGTATCTCGCACAAATAATACGTTTTATTCACCTCGAGGGCAGAGAGGAGTCAGTCGACAACTTATTCTACATACGTCGTAGTACTCTTGGAGAGCTCATCGACTTCGAAATGAAAAGATGACTACTAACCACCAATCGGGAACATGCCTCACAGTCCTCCAAATCCAGTTCAAATTAGACGGGCTGCGGAACACAGGAATAAAGCATGGCACTCTGTCAAATGTCGGCATGGGAAATGATGGTGGAAGATGCACGTCGCTGCAGTATCGTACCTGGGCGTTTCATCTGCACAGCAGGTGCCGTGAACCTGTAGAGACGAAGATAACGGACGGAATACGCGCCTTAGTAGACAACTTGAACGATCATTTGGTCACCTTCTTGATTTCCAAACAAACATCAGCTATATCGACTATCAATCTGCACTCGATCATCAGTGGTGCTCGTCGAAGTTGTCTGAGCCGTGAGTAACACTCTTTCCCAAGAAAGGTCGACGTAAAGAAAGCTTAAAGCCTACTTGCTTACTGGTATCTTGTATCCTCGTACAGATCTAACAGCGAACACACACCCGTCCCGAAGCCGTCAGGATCAATTTCCTTGATCGAGATCCCCGAACGTCCACCATGTCTTCTCCTATTGCTATGATAAAAAAGACGTCAGCAGTAACGCCACGAAAGACGATGCGAGGCCATACCGGGCGAGTAGAAGGCGTTGCGCACCTGCCAGGTGGACAGCGCATCATCACATGTTCTTTCGACGGTTCACTTCGAATATGGGACCTAGAAAGCGGTACGCAGATAGGTGACGAGTGGCGAGATGAAGGGGATGAGGCAGGAGTAAGGACGATGGCATTGTCTCCAGATGGCAAGACCGTTGCCAGCGGAAGCCAGGATGGGACAGTGACGTTGTGGGATGTCGAGACGGAGGAGGTTGTCGTCAAATGGAAAGGGCACTCCGAGTTCGTGAAGTCGGTATGCTGGAGTCCAAATGGCGAGCGAGTGGTGAGTGGATCCTGGGACGGGACAGTAAGAGTATGGCATGTCGAGAGCGGAGAACACGTCCAGGGTTTGAATCCAATCAAGACAGGACACCAGCAAGTGTACGTGGTGAGTTACTCGCTAAAGACAACAAAGATCGCGACAGGAGGATACAATGAAGATGGAATCAAAATCTGGGATGCAGAGAGGGGCGAGCTACTCTCAACAATCAGAGACAAGTTCAAAGTGCCAGTTTGGAGCTTAACCTGGACATCGGATGAAAAGAAGCTTATCGCCGGGTTGAGGAATGGCTCGATTAGGATATTCGACACTGCCACATGGCACCAGATTGCCTTTCTTGACGGTCACCGAAACGACCGCCTCCTTGCGAGTACATCGTGGGATTGTACAGCACGTCTCTGGAATTTGGACACAAACCTCCAAATCGGACTACCTCTCCAACACGAAAACCACGTCGAGTGTGCGGCCTTTTCCACCAATGGAAAGCTGCTATTCACAGCTTGTGATGATCAAAACGCGTACGTGTGGGACATTCAAGCCATCCTCAGAACAACTGGCCTAGAAGACCTCCTATCCATACCTGATGTGAGTGTCAACTTGACTCCCACTCGCCATCTCATTCCCAATGGCTGTTAGGCACAAAAATCTGAACTTAAAAAGAAGGTATGTATCCTCTCATGGCTTTTCAAGAATGAAACACGCTTATATCCCACTTGTACAAGTCGTTATCAGGTGTACGTTGTACTTTTTATGACATTGACCTTAATTGTGACATTCACATTCTAGGCTAATGCTACACAACGTCCAGCTCCCCATCGCCTGCTAGGCTTTTTTGATGACGTGCAAGACCGTGGTCCTGTGCATGACCCCATCTCAATTTTCCTGTAGTTCTTGTTTCTTATTTATATTTTCTCGATTCTCTACTACCCAACGTCTTCAGCCCGATCCCAATCTACATCGCCGCCGTGGTGCTTTTGCACCCTCCTGGGGATCAAATCCACGTGTGCTTCTCACTCGCCTTCCCTTACTCTTCCGCCGTTCCCGACCCAACGTTGATGAACCAATTGAACTTCAGCAACGCCCAAGGCCCAGTACTTCCTCTCGTGGCAGTCCCCCCGTTGTCGAAGTTTCTGCACTAGATGACAAGAAGGTACGTTTTTTTTGGGGGGTGTGTGTGGTTCTCAATGGCTGGTGTCTCAAGTTTTCTCTACGGGCGCTGTATACTGCTCGGCGGCCGGAACGAGCTGGCGACAAGGCGAAACGCATCAAGAACCCCGTATGTTGGGCTCGTATTGTGCTATTTCTGTGCTGTGCATCTCCGTCCACCAATGACAGTCATTAATGGGCGTAGCGCATGGAGATGATCTGGGGAGAAGACCTGCTCAAGATTGTGTTCTGAATACTTGTATACAGCCAGTGTACTGGCTAAGATGGAATGTAAAGTAAGGATGTCCTATAATCATGTTTCTGTCGCTGTGCGCGAGGCATGTTAACGGTAGTTCCACGTTGAACGTTGAACGTTTGGTCGTTGACTCAATTAAGGTTGATAACGCAGTGTTCCGGTCAAGCGGCTGGAGTGTGCCACCGACCAGACCTATGTTTGAACAGCAAACGACAAGGATATTTTAGCATTGAGCATCCCTATGGAGATGCCAAGCTTCTTTGGAACTATGCGGGTGGGTGAGTTATCACAATTCAGAGTCCTGGGATATGGACGCTGCTGAGGCTCGTAGATCAGGTTTTACATCAGTTTGAAGAACAAGTCAGGATTCATGTGGTTATAACAGCACGCCGAGTCTTCTTTTACATGTCCTCTCAGCGCTGTTTTTAATCTAGGGATGGCGTTGTATCTTCACCAGATATCAATCACGAATTCTCAAGTAGGATGTCTCTGGCTGTGCAAACTGATGCACCACACTAATACCATGTTGCAAATTGATGATTCAGCACTCACCATTTCTGGCATCCTTATGATACGAAAGTCCGATAGCCGTGCGTAAGAAGATACGCATGCATGTTGAAATTCTTCTATCTCTTACGGTGCTCAGGTATCAGCCCGCGCAACTCCTTTACGACCAACATCTACGTTGGTGGTGTATCATCTAGCACGAACGTCATCGCCACACGTCCACCAAGTTCGCCTCTCATCCCCAATATGACCATAATATCAAATGATTCCACTGCGTGGCCGGTCATCAATGCATATCGCTTCCGCAGCTATTTTTTTGGTTCGTGGAGAGCAGCCAGATGTTGAAGCTGACGTCTCAACTTAACCTTGACTCTGGTTTCGCAGTTGCCGCTCTTGTTGGAGTTGCGTATGACTGGGGTGAGCATGATAATATTGAAGAACTGCTGATATCCTACAAGTATCTTCAGCACTTACATTCGGACAAGAGGTATGTTGACGCGATGACCGGAGCAGCCATTTCGCTAAGAAAGGTTTTATAGGTCGAACTGATCTGGGTGAGTGGAGTCTTACGTCAGAGGAACACGCATGAAAGTATACTCAATTCCAGAGACAACGCTGGTCCCTGATGACAATTCTGTATCTCAGCGTGTGTAGCTTACCTGTCACCATTGTCATGTTGTGCTGACTTGAAAGTGTCCTAGGTGCGCTACCTTGGAATCTTATTTACTGCGTATGTTCAGAAGTCTAAACAATCAGTGTTGTGCTAATCGTTTATCTCTCATAATCAGCCTGGACATGCTGAGTATGTCTCCTTAGTACATTCACTTCTTCTGACGAACGGCATACAGGCAGTGTTCCGACCGTCTCGCTAACAGATACAGTCAGTTTTCTGCACAAATGCTTGCTATCCCCCTCCAATTAATTGTGGTGCCCTGTAGGAGTGGGTGCGGTCCTTTACTAACTTCTTGGTTTATTAATGACTGCCACAGATGTGAGTCTGTTTGGAGTGTGTGCTACCCAAGGCTGATCAATTACTGGATTCCTCAGGCTGGATTTCGTTCGTCGTATGGAATTGGACGACTGTTTTGGTATTTGCAATGTTGTGGGGTACGCTTGACACTTGCGAGACCTCAGTGATATTGACTTGACTGAAATATGGCGCAAGTCATCATCATCACTCGGTTACATGCCATGTATCAAGGATCCAGAAAGATCCTGATATTTCTCATTGTCACCGCCCTGGCTGAGAAAATTTTCAATGTAGTGGTCGCCATAATGGCAACGATGTATACTTCAGGAGGTACGCTCAATTTTGGATCACAAGATATGCATCACATTGATGAATACCAGAGGAATTCATTCTTTCCGGCACCTATCAGTGTTCGATTAGCTACCTGGGAGATATCCCACTTCTGAGTCCCATTAGTTGGATACTCGGCACCGTGTGGGAGGTCCTCGCACTATCTCTCGCAATATGGATTGCTGTCAAACACCTCCGTGAACGGCGACGACATTCGGCACGAGGGATTATCGAGGACTGTTTCACGGTGTTGATTCAAACTCACGTGCTTTACTTTCTGAGGTGAGTTTATGCTGTGAATATGGTCCCCATTACCACTGAAGGATCGGACATGTCAGCTTTGTAGCTGTTTCTTGCTTCCACCTCATTATTAACCTGTCTCCAACACTCTTAGCGGTATGTCAATCTTTCACTGACCTCTGCATGCGACCACGATTCATCATTTCTGTAGGACCAAAATTCCCTGGAAACTCAGATTTATTATGGCTTGATTCAGATTTCAGCGGTCGTGCAGATGTTTGTGCTAGGACCACGCCTGATCCTTGGGGTTCGAGAATATCACGCTAAGCTCGTGGCCGATTCCGACGCAGCAACTGGCATGACCTCAATCGCTTTCCAGGAGCGGGTGTATATATCGACTGGCAATGGTGTATAGCACGGGAGATACTCGATGGAACTACTTAAAGGCTGTCTAGTGCCCTGCAGGAAGCAGCAGGTGAGTTCGCTTTTGTTCAGTCCCGCCTTTGCCTTGGTATTGATTTAGGTTATGTGGTGTTGTGCAGTGGACCCTTGTAAAGGACATATGGGTCTGGGGAATGTCTTTCGTCGTAGTATTTATTCAAGTGCACGTGAGTAGCTATGGGTTCTGACAGTCTTTTGAACGATGCACGAGAGGTGGGGATGCACGAACTGGTGATGAACCCAAGTTCAGTTAATTCATGCATATCTCTCCATACAAACCTTTTGTCAAATGTTTGTGGTAACGTAGTGCCAGTCGATATTTTCTCTGGACACTCATTCGACCCCACGCACTACAACACAAATCATGGGTGGAGTTTCAAATTGGCTGGGTATGGCGCATCCCCACTAGTTCGCCGAAAGTTGTATTTTCTTAAAAACGGTTAGCGATTATGCATCATGGCGTAGCCAACGCCTTCTTTTGGGGGAAGAAAAAGAGCCATCTGGTATTGACAAGTATTGGTTAAGCATGGGGCAAGCAGAGATAAGACACGCTGTCTGCATATATTACTTGTCCGAAGACATTCCTCGTTGTGTGATAGAGCGATAAAACTTACCCAATCCTGAAAGACAAACCCAACGACATCCGAGCGAGGCACCTCTGCAGTAGAGCTTGTCTGCCGTGATACGGTACACGTCCCACAAAAGCTGAGGCGAGGAAAGAATAGAGCCAGATCACTCCTGGAATGTCATAACACGCAGGAGTGAGCGATTCCTGCATACATCGCCCTGACATTGTCAAGACCCAAAAATGCTTCATACATGTCTATGGACATCGTATGTATAAGAGCTGGTAGGACAATAGATATGTTTGTCAACGTATCGGCAGCAGACTCTGCAAAAGAATGACAATCCACAACTCGTGTATGCTTGAACTTTGCAGGATAGCGCAGTGCGTGACTGCATAAAATGTGGCTGCTCACCGTTGGACCACCAATCGAAGTTTTCTGTGTGATACAGAGAAGCGTGCAACACCGTGTTCCGAGTAGGGGTGCGATAGACACGCTGGTAGAAAATGTGTTGAAAGCGGAGACGTACGGGACCATTTGAAGGGCCGGATAAAGATAGGGAGATGCACGTGGCGCTTCGTCTGCGCAGTATTGTGAAGCTGTGGAGAGAACACGAGGATAGCGAATACGCACCTTAATAGGCAACTTAAACCAACACTTGCGCAGCCCTCTGGACCCCAAAGCAAACATCTACTATCTCAACTACCAGCCCGCCTCTCTCGTTCTTGCGTGAGCGATACACTGATTGTTTTACGTAGGAAACATTGAAGCGAGAAAAAGATAGGGCCACTTATATACCGGTATTGAGGGATATCTCCTGGATACGTCGCCCTGAAGCTGTCCTGTGAGGATTGAATCCCCCTGGATAGGACCTCTCGTGAGCAACCCCTCCAGGCACTTCTATTGACATCAACTGAAATGAAAAACAGATAGGCCAGTGAACACATCCACGGATCTATACCCCCGCAAGACAGCTCATTCCAATCGAAAGGTCCAGCGAACTGCTCTCGCGCATACAGGCCACGAGTCTCTTGATTGAGATCCCCGAGCGCCCACCATGTCTTCTCCTGCTGCTAAGACGAAAAAGACGTCAGAAGTAACCCCATACAAGACGATGCGACATACCTGGCGTATATTGGGTGTTGCACACCTGCCTGGCGGGCAGTGCATTATGACATGTTCATGGGACGGTTCACTTCAGCTATGGGACCTAGAGAGCGGTGCACCGATAGGTGACGAGTGGCGAGATGAAGGGGATGAGGCGGGGATTTGTGACTATGGCATTGTCTCCGAATGGCAAGACTCTTGCAAGCGGAAGTAATGACGGAACAGTGAGGTTGTGGGACATTGAGACGGGAAAGGTCATTGCCAAATGGAAAGAGCACACTCGAGCTGTGACGTCAGTGTGCTGGAGTCCAGATGGTGAGCGAGTGGTGAGCGGATCCGAAGATCGAACGGCGAGAGTGTGGGATGTGGAGAGCAGAAAACCCATTCAGGGTTTGAATCCAATCAGGACAGGACACATCGACATGGTGCACGCGGTGAGTTACTCGCCCGAGGCAACAATGATTGCAACAGGAGAACTTGAAATCAAAATCTGGGATGCAAAGACGAGCAAGCTGCTCAATACAATCGAAGTTGATGGAGACTTCGAAGATGATTCGGAATACTTCGGCGATCCCAACCTGGCTTTGAGCTTAACCTGGACATCAGACGAAAAGAAGCTTATCGCCGGGTTGGGGAATGGTTCGATTAGGATATTCGACACTGCCACATGGCACCAGATCGCCGATCTGGAGGGTCATGAAAGGCTTGTCTACTCCCTCACTTTATTTCGGAACAACCGCCTCCTTGCGAGTACATCTTGGGATGATACAGCACGTCTCTGGAATCTCGACACGAACCTCCAAGTTGGACCACCTCTCCAACACGAACAATACGTCAATTGTGGGGCCTTTTCCGCTGATGGAAAGCTGTTATCCACAGGTGGTGAGGATGAAAACGCGTACGTGTGGGACGTTCAAGCCATCCTCAAAGCAGCTGGCCTAGAAGACCTTCTGTCTATACCTAATGTGAGTATCAACTTCACTCCCACTCGTTATCTCATTCCTAATGGCTCTTAGGCACAAAAATCTGAACTGAAAAAGAAGGTATGCATCATCTCATGGCTTTTCAAGAATGAAACACGCTAATGTCCCACTCCCACAAGTTGTTATCAAGTGTATGTTACGCCATTCTCTAACCTTGACACTGATTGTGACATCGTCATTCCAGGCTAATGCTACCCGACGTCCACCCATCCGTCCAGTCCCCCGTCAAGTGCCAACAGGCTTTTTCGATAACGTGCAAGATCGTAATCCTCCTTCTGTACATCGCCGCCGCCGTGATTTTGCACCCTCCTGGGGATCACGTCCACTTGCGCTCCTCGCTCGCATTCCCTCGCTCTTCCGCCGTTCCCGACCCAACGTCGATGAACCAATTGAACTTCAGCAACGCCCAGGGCCCCCAGGGCCAACTAACTCCTCTCATTGCAGTCCTCATGTCGTCGATGTTGCCGCAGTGGTAGACAGGGAGGTGCGCCTTTCTTGCGTGTATTGTAATTACTGGGTCCGATGATTTCTGTGCAGGTCATATTTGTTGCTCGTCGGCCCGAGACTGCTAGTGAAAAGGCCAAGCGCATTAGGAACCCAAAACCGTGGGTTCGCGTGGTGTTGTTTCTCTGCTGCGTGTCTCCTGGTACCGATGACGGTCCTGGCACCAACGAGACACATCGCGGAGCATAGACAGATACTTTTATCGAGTGTAGTGTGATGTTGCTTTTGCTACCATATTATGACCAGATATTCATTCGTGATTCTATTCTAACCTGTCTGTCAAGGGATACCACCTGTCATGAACACATTAAATGCCTACGACAAACAGTACTATTAGAGCAGAACGACGGGTCTGGCATCTATTTCTTTCCCGAAGACTCTGATACTCTTCGTTGCGTGATCAAATGCAACAACTGAGGCCTTGCCACATGAATGCTGCCTCAGGTATTCAACAGCCCCTCTCGTTCTTTGGTAGAGTTTGTCAGTACCGTGAGTGAGACTGTGGGTGCTTCCTAGAAAAGCCAAGGTGAGAAAAAGATGAGAAAAAACCAACGTCCTGGATCATCGTAACGATCTCCTGCGACATTTGGACGAATGTAGAAGTAAGCATTTGTCGCGATGGTGTCATGATCGAACAGCGCTTCATGTACATCTATGGATAAGAGTTGATGTGACGTGACAATAGGTAGGCTTGCTTGCTTACAGGCAATGATGGCCTCTGCAAGAGAACGATGACCCGCAATTCATATACATTTGGACTGACTTCGAGAAATATGTACAGCTTAGTACGTGAGTCTACAAATGCGGCCACCTACCATCAATGCACCACCAATCGATGTCGTATACAAGCGTGTGTCTTTCGAGTAGGGTCCGACATAGATAGGCTGGAAGGGAGCACGTATGAAGAGAGCGGAGATGGTTCGGTTCGGTTCAAGCGCTCAAGGTCCAAATAGAGACAGGAAGACGCACGTGGCGCAGTCATGGTCTGAGGGCGCTTCGTCTATGAGCTGTGGAGAACACGAGGGCAACGCACGCACCTTATCAAACGCCTTAAGGCTTAAACCAACACCTGTGCAACTCTCTCGGCTCCAAAACAAAAATCCACTGCATCAGCCACCAGCCCATCCCTCTCATTCTCGCGTGGAGTGAATCAGTATCTAGTTGTTCGAAGTAGGGCTTGCTGTGAGTTACTACATGCTGTGCGAAAAAAGGAGGAACTTTATTTACTGAGCGCTGTCAAGGATCTTCGTGGAGACCTCTTGCAAGTTTCCAAAGACCAGGAGCGAAATCGTCCTGCATACATATCGTCCCGAAATTTTCCTGTGTCTCTATTGTTCTCGTAAGCAATGCCGCCTGTACAGCTATTGACACGCATTCAGTGAAAACAGATAGGCCTGTGAACTCACACACAATATATATCCCGCTGGCCAACCCATTCTAATCCAAATATCCGACGAGCTGCTCTCGCGCATGCAGGCCACGATTCCCTTGAACGAGATCCTCCAAGCGCCCACCATGTCTTCTCCTGCTGCTGAGATGAAAAAGATGTCAGCAATAACTCCCCGCAAGACGATGCGGGGCCATACCGAGTGGGTAGGCGGCGTTGCGCACCTGCCCGGTGGGCAGCGCATTATCACATGTTCGGCTGACGGCTCACTTCGAATATGGGACCTAGAGAGCGGTGCGCAGATAGGTGACGAGTGGCGAGATGAAGGGGATGAGGAACCAATAAGGACGATGGCATTGTCTCCAAATGGTAAGACTGTTGCTAGCGGAAGCCAGGACGGGACTGTGAGGTTGTGGGACATTGAAACGGGGAAGGTTGTCGTCAAATGGAATGGCACACTGAAATGGTGAAGTCGGTGTGCTTGGTGGGCAAGTTGTGAGTGGATCATTGACGGGACGGCAAGAGTGTGGGATGTGTCAAGCGGAGAACCTGTTCAGGGTTTGAATCCGATCAAAACGGGAAACGAGTCGGTGTACGCGGTGAGTTACTCACCCAAGGCAACAATGATTGCGACAGGAGGATTCAAGGAAAATGCAATCAAAATCTGGGATGCAAAGACAGGCAAGCTGCTCAACACCGTGACAGTCGGAGATCGTTACGTCACTTGGAGCTTAACCTGGACATCGGACGAAAAGAAGCTTATCTCCGGGTCAGGGAAAGGCCTGATCGAGATATTTGACACTGCCACATGGCACCAGATTGCCGTTCTTGAGGGTCATGAAAGGCTTGTCTACTCCCTCACTTATTTCCGAACGACCGCCTCCTTGCGAGTGCATCATGGGATAACACAGCGCGTCTCTGGAATCTCGACACCAACCTCCAAGTTGGACCACCTCTTCAACACGAAGAGAAGGTCGAGTGTGCAACCTTGTCCGCTGATGGAAAGCTGCTATGCACAGCTGGTTCGGATGAGAACGCGTACGTGTGGGACATTCAAGCCATCTTCAAAACAGCTGGCCTTGAAAACCTCCTGACCATACCTAATGTGAGTGCCAACTTGACTCACACTCGCGATCTCATTCCCAATGAATGTCAGGCACAACAATCCGAACTCAAAAAGAAGGTATGTATCCCTGTCGCTTTTCAACAATGAAAAACACTTACGTCTCACTCGCGCAAGTCGTTATCAGGTGTATGTTGCACCCTTTTCTGACCTTGACACTGATTGTAACATCGACATTCCAGGCTAATGCTACACGACGTCCGCCCATCCATCCAGTCCCCCGTCGATTGCCAGCAGGCTTTTTTCGATGACGTGCAAGGCCGTAATCCTGTGCGTTACCACCATTTACCTGCAATACTTCTTCTGATTTTCATATTTTCAGTCCTCCACTACCCGCCATCTCCATTCTGATCCCTCTCTACATCGCCGCCGCCGCACTTTTACACTATCCTGGGGATCGCGTCCATGTGCGCTCCTCGCTCGCCTACCCCAATTCTTCCGCCGTTCCCAACCCAATGCCGATGAACCGATCGAACTTCAGCAACGCCCAGGACCTAGCACTTCCTCTCATCGCAGTCCTCCTGTCGTTGAAGTTCCTGCACTCGATGACAAGAAGGTATGTTCTTTTTTGGGTGTGTATTCAGTGGATGGTGTCTCAAGCTTTCTTCACAGGCACTGTATGTTGCTCCGCCGCGGGAACGAGCTAGCGACAAGGCTAAACACATCAAGAACCTAAAGTGGTGGGCCCGTGTTGTGTTATTTATCTGCTGCGTGTCTCCGTCTACCGATGACGGTCACTGATGGCGTTAGAATATGCACCATCACATTCATTTTGATATCCTCCTTTTGTAATGTCTCAGTATTTTCCGCCAACTTGACTAACAATCATTGACGCCTCGCATTCTAATTCGTCTGTGAAATGATAGGTCAATTTGCACATCAGTTGGTCAGGACTGTTTCCACGCTGCATCCAAAGAGTCATTTAATGTTGCTGTCCATCACGTGAAAGGACGATAACCAGAAGCAGAAAATTCTGGACGAACGTGTCAGCGAATTCAATTTGGACCAGATGCCCACAACTTTCGAGGTGGAAATAAGAAAGTGCTATTACGCGATAGGGAGCATGGATTGAGCATAGGGCAAGCAGAAATAAGAGATGTTGTCGGTATCTATCGCTTGCCTGAAGACTCCAATACTTTTGCCCAGTCCTGAATGCCAAAATAAACGACGTCACAGCATCCAACGGGCCTTCTCATTTTCAGCAAAGCTTGTCTGTGTCATGAGTGATACAGTGTAAAATCCACAAAGATAAGATCATACCGGTGTCCTGGATCGTCTTGAACGATCTCCCGCGACATTTGGAGGAATATAGGAGCAAGCACTTGTCCTGATGATGACAGGATCGAACAATGCATCATACACGTCTATGGATAAGAGTTGATGTGACGTAACAATAGATAGACTTGCGTACTTACCGGCAATGGCCTCTGCAAGAGAAGGACAACCCGCAATTCGTGTACACTTAGACGAACTTCTAGCAATATGGGTAGACGGTTTAGTACGCAAGTCTTAAAGATACAACTGCTCACCGTTGCGCCATCAATCGATGTCGTATATGGAGAAGTGTGCGTCCTTCGAGTAGGGTCCGACATAGATAGTCTAGAAGGGAGCACATATGAAGAAAACGGATCGGTCCAACCGCTCAAGGTCCAAATAGAGACAGGAAGATGCACGTGGTGTAATTGTGGAACACGAGGATAACGCATGGAATACATATCTTATCATATGCCCTAAGCCCATATCTGTGCAACACTCTCAACTCCAAAAAAAACATCCACTGTCTCGGCTACAAGCCCGTCCCTCTCGTTCCTGCGGATTGAATCTATGTCTGCTCGCTGTGAGTAACATGCTGAGCGAAAAGGGTGAAGGAAGAAAACTTTACTTACTGAGCGCTGTCAAGGATCTTCGTGGAGACCTCTTGCAAGTTTTCAAGGACCAGCAGCGAAATCGTCTTGTACAATCCCAAAGTTTTCCTGCGTCTCTGACGTTCTCGTAAGTAAGGTCGCATGCACATTTATTGACACGCATTGAAAACAGACAGGCCTACGAATTCACCCACAATCTATACCCCCGCAAAACAACCTTTCGAATCCAAAGATCCAGCGAGCTGCTCTCGCGCATATAGCCCACGATTCATTTGATTGAGATCCCCGAGCGCCCACTATGTCTTCTCCACTTGCTGAGATAAAGAAAACGTCAGAATTGACGCCCCGCAAGACGATGCGAGGCCATACCAGGATCATAGAAGGCGTTGCGCACCTACCCGGAGGGCAGCGCATTATCACATGTTCGTATGACGGCTCACTTCGACTATGGGACCTAGAGAGCGGTGCACAGATAGGTGACGACTGGCGAGATAAAGGGGATGAGGCACCGATAAGGACGATGGCATTGTCTCCAGATGGCAAGACTATTGCCAGCGGAAGCGATGACAAGAAAGTGAGGTTGTGGGATGTTGAAACCAGAAAGGTCATTGCCAAATGGGAGGGGCACACACGTGCTTTGAAGTCGGTGTGCTGGAGTCCGAATGGCGAGCGAGTGCTGAGTGGAGACGGGGACGGCACAACAAGAGTGTGGGATGCGAAGAGCGGCAAACTCGTCCACATCAAGATGGGACCATTTGAAGGCCACCATATAGTGTGTGCGGTGAGTTACTCACCCAAGGCAACAATGATTGCGACAGCAGGAGAAATCGGCATAAACAACATCAAAATCAAAATCTGGGATGCAGAGACGTCAGACGAACTTTCAGTAATCACTGGTACTGGCACACAGGTGGTATACTGGGATGATCAACCGGATATCTACGACTCTAACGAACAAAAGAATGTGTGGAGCTTAACCATGAAAAGAAGCTTATTGCTGGGTTGCATTCGGGCCCGATTAGGATATTCAACACTGCCACATGGCAGTTGATCGCCACTCTGAGGGGTCACACAAATCTCGTCCGGTCCCTCACTGTATTTCCAAATGACCGCCTTCTTGCGAGTACGTCATGGGATGGTACAGCACGTCTATGGAATCTTGACACAAAACTCCAAATTGGACCACCTCTCCAACACAAAGGCAACGTCTATTGTGCGGCCTTTTCCACCGATGGAAAGTTGCTATCCACGGGTGATGATGAAAACGCGTATGTGTGGGACGTTCAGGCCATCCTCAAAGCAACTGGCCTAGAAAATCTCCTGTCCATACCTGACAGCGTTAGTGCTGTCATGTCACCCATGACAATGCTGATATCATTGTGACTAGGTACCAAACGTTGAACCAAAACAAAAGACATATACATCATCTGACTCGTCAAGCATAGGGCACAAAGACAAGTCATTTTTGGAGGTACGTGATGCTTTTGTTAACCTCGTCCGTCGTGGTAATAACGTCGACATTCCAGACTGACACTGCGCGAGGTTCCAAAGGGTTTTGACCACATCAGGGACGCAGATGAACTCTCACCAGGGTTTTTCATGACCCCGAAGCCAATGCTAGTGAAAAGGCCAGACGCATGAGGAACCCCATCTGTGGGTTCGCGTGGTATTATTTCTTTGTTGTGTCTCTCCCGGTACGGACAACGCTTATCATAGTACGTAGGCGATTCATCTCGTGGCATTCCACATATCTCTTTCATTCAATTGTAACCCTATCTCATCGTCCCGTATCCTGCGTTCATCATATCGACCTTCGTGTATGTATCCTATCCTAATCAAGGCATCTTGAAGGCCGGAAAGAGATGGCGCAGGGTTGAGATCTGAGACGACGAAACCTGTGTATCCGTCCATAACCTAAGACATCATTTTCTCACTTATCGTCTCTTGTGAAGGAAAGATTAACTCTATAACGCTGAGGGCTATGTCATACCTATTCACGAGCGATCTGCATCGTTGCGGCCTTGATATATCTCCCAGATACCTTTGTTGGAATATGATGTAATCCACACATTGGATGCAGTGAGGGAAACTGTAACGGCTGGATAGTCTAGTGGTTAAGACGTCCCCCCGGAGTTGGGAAGGCCTAGGTTCAAATCCTGGTCCTGCCATGATTTTGGTGTTCAATAACCTTGCCTTTGCTCGGGCGTTTCAGCATGGATGGAACACACCTTGGTAGACAACTTAACGAATGCTCGGGTGTCAGGAAGCTCGTAAGTAGCCAACAAGTCCTCATAGAAAGAAAGAAATATATAACATTCCACTACCAAATCAAGGATGCGACTACGGAGCATTCGGGCGGAAGCATGTAGCGCTCTCCGTCCCATTCGTGGATCGCCCAAGAGAAGAGTTGCGAGTTGAGGGTGAGCGTGCGATGGCCCGGCCCCGACTTGAAAGGGGGCGGTGAGGCGGGAAAAAAAAATCACTTGTTAGATATTGCACTTACTGCATGCAAACTAAAAGCATCTCATCTTCGCAGGATGGCGCATCTAAAATGGCCGGCGAGGACGGCGGACTGTGGAGGTATGCCTCGCATTAGGACATTCGCGCATGCAGAGATGCGCCAGGGACACCGGGGGTCCCCTCCAGTAGTACTCTCGATAGGACATAAACTTGGATTTTTTCAAAGACAAATTATTCGACAAACTAGTAATACTCTTGGAGGGCTCAGCGTCTTCGAAATGAAAAGATGACTATCAGCTACGAACCAGAAACACGAGACAGGGTAGGCACCCTTGTGTGCTACCTCACCGTCCGCCGAATCCAGTTTGAAATAGACTGGCTAGCAGAACACGGAAATGAAGTACGGCACTCTGTCAAATGTTGACATAAACCGCCAAGTTCAAGGCAGAAAATGCACACGGCACCAGTATCGACGTGCCTGGGCGCTTCATCTGCGCAGCAACTGTTGTGAACCTGTGGAGACGAAAATATCGGTTGGAACACGCACCTTAGTAGACAACTTGAATGACCTCTCAGAAAAAATTCCTGAGTTCCAAACTTTCGCTGTCTCAGCTATCAATCTGCACCTCTCGTTCGTCAATGGTACTCATCTGTGTCTGGGTCTTCTGAGCCGTGAGTCACACTGTTTCCCAGGAAAGGTCGAGATAAGGAAAGCTACAAGTCTACTCACTGACTAGTATCATGTATCCTCGTACAGATCCAACAGCGAACATACACCCGTCCCGAAGCCGTCAGGATCGGTTACTTTGAAACAAGTTAGACCGTGAGTAATGTCCTATGCTTGTCTATCGATGAGAGTTGATGTCAAAGCAGATATGCCAATGAACTCGCCTACAATCTACACCCGCGCAAGACAACCCATTCTAATCCAAAATCCAGCGAGCTGCTCCCGTACATATAACCCACGATTTCCTTCGTTGAGATCCACGAACGTTGGCTATGTCTTCCGCCGCTGCTAAGACGAAAAAGACGTCAGTAGTAACGCCTCGTAAGACAATGCGAGGACATACCAAGCAGGTAGTGGGCGTTGCGCACCTGCCAAACGGGCAGCGCATCATCACGTGTTCTTTCGACGGCTCACTTCGACTATGGGGCCTAGAGAGCGGTGCACAAATAAGCGACGAGTGGCGAGATGAAGGGGATGAGGCGGGAGTATTAACCATGGCGTTATCTCCAAACGGCAGAATTGTTGCCAGCGGAAGCCAGGACGGGACAGTAAGGTTGTGGGACGCTGAGACGGGGAAGGTCATTGCCAAGTGGAAAGCGCACACTCAAACCGTAGAGTCAGTGTGCTGGAATCCAGATGGTGAGCAAGTGGTGAGCGGATCCTTCGACGGGACGACAAGAGTGTGGCATGTCGAGAGCGGAGAACCCATCCAGGGTTTGAATCCAATAGAGACAGGGCACCAGCACGTGTACGCGGTGAGCTACTCACCCAACGCAACAAAGATTGCAACTTGCGGACGTGATGGAATCAAAATTTGGGATGCAAAAACAGGCGAATGGCTCTCCACAATCAAATTCCATCGATCGCGACCAGTTTGGAGCTTAACCTGGACATCGGACGAAAAGAAACTTATCTCCGGGTCGAGGAATGGCTTGATTAGGATATTTGACACTGTCACATGGCAGCAGATCGCCGTCCTGGAGGGTCACACACAGGGCGTCAAGTCCATCACTTTATTTCCAAACGACCGCCTCCTTGCGAGTACATCTTGGGATGGAACAGCACGTCTCTGGAATTTGGACGCAAACCTTCAAGTCGGACCGCCTCTCCAACACGAAAAGGACGTCCAGTGTGCAGCCTTTTCCGCTGATGGAAAACTGCTATCCACAGGTTGTGAGGATAAAAATGCGTACATATGGGACATTCAAGCCATCCTCAAAACAGCTAGCTTAGAAAATCTCCTGTCCATACCTGATGTGAGTGCCAACTTAACACCCACTCGCCATCTCATTGATCTCAATGGCGGTTAGGCACAAAAACCTGAACTGACGAAGAGGGTATGTATCATCTTGTGACTTTTCACGAATGAAACATACTTACGTCCCACTTGCACAAGCCGTTACCAGATGTATGTTGCACCTTTTTATGATCATTACATTGATTGTGACATTGTCATTCTAGGCTAATGCTATGCGATGCTCCGCCATCCGTCCAGCCCCCCGTCAAGTGCCATCAGACTTCTCTCATGAAGTGCAAGACCGTGGCCCTGTGCGATACCACCGTCTCATTTTCCCTCCTCGCCCTGACTTCTATGTTCTTAGTCGCTTATTTCTAACTATCTCCATCCTGATCCCTCTCTACATCGCCGCCGCAGTGCCTTTGCACCCTCCTGGGGATCAGATACACGTGCGCTCCTCACTCGCCTTCCCTCACTCTTCCGGCTTTCCCAACCCAACACCGATGAACCAATCGAACCTAACCCACGCCCAGGACCTAGTACCCCCTCTTGTCACAGTCCTCCTGTCGAAATTCCTGCGCTAGATCCCGGGAAGGTACGTCCTTTCAGGGATGCATTCTCAATGGCTGGTGTCTCAAGTTTTATCTACAGGAACTGCATGTTGCTTGGCGGCCGGAGGAACGAGCTAACGACAAGGCGAAACGCATCAAGAACCCCGCATTGTGGGCTCGTGTTGTGCTGTTTCTCTGCTGTGCATCTCCGTCCACCAACGACCGTCATTAATGGGTGTGGCGCATGGACAAACTATTTTTTGTCCTAGTGTCCTGGTTTTTTATATAGAAAATCCTTGATTATTGTCCGTTGGAGCCAAGGGCTGTGGTTGTATGATACTTCCCAAGTACACTAAAGTACTCGCCCTGAATGTATCTTGTCTGTGTATAGTGTCTAGTTCCTCTGTTTTGCTACGATGTTGTTGTGTGTCGTTCGCTACACCATCAGACCTCTCAACATCCTAACTTGTCTGTCGATTTTGCACAGCTGATGAGTGTTATGTAACCTAGATCCAGGGGACCTCGGTGCAGCAAGAACTTTCGTACCAACTTGAATCAGTATATTTCGGACGCGCTGGGCCCGACACTGGCATTCAGACGAGGCCTGTCAGCCGACTATTGCCCACAAATTTCGATCATCAGACTTAGGACTGGCCAGCGTAGGCCGCAGCCACATGTCTTTTTTCGATGTTGACGGCGACCAAAGTTGAGTACACCCATCCACCGCACTTTTACCCAGGCGACCCTGTACTCCCTCGGAGACAAGGAACAATGTTGACGAAACCAGTTTTATCAAGGTACCCGGGCCAACGCTCTTCCAAATTCCTCTTCCTCGTCAACCGTGTCACACGTGTCCCTTGCACCTCGTCCAACACTCGCTCGATGAAGAGAATCAGTCTCGAACTCTCCACACTACCCCTTGACGGAAAGTACCACAAATCAGTGATATTTATCCTCTTTATCGTTGTCGCCCTTTTTCACTTTCATCATAACGCGCCCTCCTGTATGACCTTGGGTTTTGACTGCATAGCAGAAAATAACGTGTCTGTCACGAATCACGATCAGAAACGAAGTGACGTCCCGTTGGCTCCATTACACACACCAAGAGAGATCCATGAACTGGCCTTCGAGGTCAACGTTAGACGAACAGATTCAACCTGCGTGTTTGTACAGTTTTGGGTTTTCGTTGCCAACGTACAGGCAGGTCAATCCTTTGGTGGCTCCCTGGCCATACTAAGGCGCGCAGATGTTGAATTCTGGTCGCACAGCGACCTGCTCATACTCTCTACATCATAGGCACAAACCAAGCCACTGCAGCAATCTTGCTTTGTTTTGCAAGTATGTGTCTCGGCCTGATATGCACTGACAGACATAGATGCTGCTAAAGCAACGACGACGGCGAGGAGGGAGAACGCATTTTCTGTGCGAGGTGATATGAAATCTTCTGAAGGGGATCTCGAATGATATCCCTGAGGATGGGGGAACACTATCAATGAACAACGACCCGCTTTTATATCCTGCATATACTTATGGGCACGATTCTGATCGATTTGGCAGAATTGTCATTGCTGTCAGATGACAGAAATTTCGGTAGAACCTCCAGGAGCGTATTCAATTGGTTACGACCATTTCATAACCTGCCGTTACTGTAATCGTATTGTGTTAGGGGTATAGTTCATGATATGTGAGTTCTCCCGCATGAACTACTGATTTGAACCATCTCTGAATCCGTCCCTTCGCAGCGCTCCATTTTTTGCAATCCAGAAATCCAAATTGGCTCACTTATGCTGGTGTACGTCGGGTAAAACTCTTGACTCTCTGTTGGTTTCTGGAATCTGGTAGCGACTCTCAGTCATTCGACCAAGATTCTCGCCAAACTCCGCCATGCATCGAGGAACGCGAAATAATCCACATACTCACCCGTTCATACGACATTCGAGTGGCCCTAATTCTCGTACGAGAGTTTGCTCATTCCCAAATTTAAGACGGTGGATCCGTTCAGGATAAAGTCTTACAATTTCAAACTACACTTGGACTCGGACATGACGGAGCATCGGCGGACATTGCACTATCTGCTCGCTGACATGCAAATTTGGCAATTCATTCCAGCCAAGCCATTACTGA
The DNA here is from genome assembly GCF_016647625.1 of Suillus subalutaceus. NCBI lineage: Eukaryota > Fungi > Basidiomycota > Agaricomycetes > Boletales > Suillaceae > Suillus > Suillus subalutaceus. The sequence goes on along the minus strand of NW_024540351.1, from coordinate 53,203 downwards.
TCATAGGAAGTAGCTTGTAGCCTGCAGGTTCTGCCTAAATTCGTGCCATTCAACAGCGATGACCATCCGTCCAAACCGATCGGAACTCCTGAGTTCTCCATCCAGGATTCAGCAACATGACTGACCCTTGCTCTATATAATTTAGCATTGCCATCAAACATGCGATTTTAACGACCAACCAGGTAGCAGCCAGAGCAGCGCGTCGTGACAGTGAGTTATGTTTCTGCTTGAGCTTTGGTGCCGTGTTTGATGGCGCAATACGTAGTTTGGAGTTGATCAATACGGCTGTTTCTGCATAAATTTTCAATCCTGCCTGCGCAGTGCATATTACGGTGGAACCTTTGAACATCTGAGACGCTCCATAGTAATATGAAATTGACTTGATAACATGACATACGAGTGACTACGTGGTATTGATTCCACATTGTACTAATCAACGCCATCTTCGAGCAAATAACGTTTGCACATCTGCTCGATCCATCGTCTCTGATAGACGACCTACCCACATACCTCGCGTAGGTGTTTTTGGTGAGAGAAGCTCAGTGCACTAGCTTGCAGTGGCGAATGATAGTAAGGCTTTAACTTTTCTGCAGGATGGTATTAAAATCGACTGCACTCAAAAGTCACCATCCCTATCGTAGCGCTTACACTCTGGTATCCAAGCTGATCATGGACTCGAATGACAAATAGATTTATTTTCATAGTTCATATACATATACATAATGATTTACGCGACATACATGCTTGAGTAGAACAGGACGAAGACCCTAGTATCTTCACAAACTATCCTCCGTCTGCACAGATTCAGCAATATTCCACCCGCCGAGACCAATCTGCCCCAATCTCCGGCACGATGCCAGTCGGATCACCCGCGTCAATGATGCGGTGGTAAGGGCCATCTGCCCGTGCATCCAGGGGACGACCCTGTGCTACCGCCATATGAATGAAGTAACTAAGCGTCTTCCTGAAGTGGCTTGGGTCCTCCATGTCAAAACGGATAGGCCGCAGCTGCTCTTGTGAAGGCTCATAGCAAGGAGCTACCGGATAACGATTGATCATTGTACTGATGACATTCAGGTCCTGCTCGTCCAAAAATTCATGGTAATTATTGTGAGGCCAGTAAGACTGTCCCTGGTCTGGAGCAGCAATACGTGGAATGGCGAGGTGAGATGGAACCCGCCGCAGGTTTGTACGTGAGTTGTGCGCAGAACGCGAGATCGGTGGATACGGCGAGTGGGTGGTAAGAACGGCGGAACAGGGGAGAGCAGGGGCAAGGGCGTACGAGCGACCAGCGCTCGACTTGGCGGGTATACAGTCCGCCTGTCTACTGCTCTCGACTACTGGGGCCTGGCCATCAGCTGTTTCCACCACATTCGCGACAGCTTGGTCATCGGTGGCCTCATGCCGCTGTTTGCGGGCAAGGGAAGGGTAGGCCGTGGCTGTGGGCCGCGAAAAGCACGTGACTGAAGGTGATTGCTGAATCGTTCGCTGTTTGCCTGCGACATGCTGATAGCGGCAGTTCTGCGGGGGCAGTTGGGGCCTGCTGTTCTTTGAGTTTAACGAAGTCGTTCTCAAGGCGCTGCGGGGGGGCCTCGGAGGTGGTGGTGGGGGATTGGGAAACTGATCCAACAAGTCCGCGCACGAGTCAAAGTGGTCGCGAGGTGGCGCAAGGTCTCGGAGATCTGGGTACCATTGCGCGCGATGGATGTCCAATATCCTCGGAGCTTGCCCAATGTAGACAATGTCCGAAGTTTTAAGGGTCTTGCCACGATACGCGGGTTTCAAAGGATCGGCGCGAGGGTCACGCGTGCTCCCTTGTGAAGAGAGTCCAAATGTCATCGATTTAGAATGCTTGAGCGACGGCGTGTCGTCGTCGTAGGACCTGAGCGGCATTGATTACTGTTATGTCAACTAATAGAACCTGAAAACGGTTGACTCACTTTTGGAACAATTTCTTGAAAGAATTCATGGCTGATATTTTGGAAAAAAAAACGGATGAACAGCTACGAAGATTGTGAAGAGGTCGACTGTCTGGAAATGTGGCGAATCTGTGTTGCAATATATATGGGCTGGGCTGTTGTGGACACATCATGGTCATCCACACCCACAACGACAAAGCCGTTCTTCAAAGTCCACAACCGATGCAAGCATTAGTGGATGCTTTGATTACCTTTGATGTCGCCCCATTTGTGTCACAAAGACACAATATGCACCAACCGACCCACTATCTGGCACGGATGCCACAGGCTAAATGAATGCATAGCACGACGTGTTCAATGTTTCCCAAGAGCTCATAGCTTGTGGACACGGAATAAGACTTACCGGAGATGATGACCAGAACAACGTGGCTCATATCTCGTGCAATAGATGGTCGACATAGTCCCATCGAAGATACAGACACATTTCATGCAGCGAATGGGCTAATAACCCATGATATCATGGTGCCCATTGAGACTCTTAGATACACCCCGTACAATGTTGGAAAGAGGCCCAAGAGGAGAGTCACGAAAGTTCTGCTGTTGATGAGACTATTGAGCAAGGCGATGAACTCGACTTGTTCATTCCACCGTATTGAACCATGCAGCTAGTTGCGAGAATGCAGGGCATGCAGTTGCTACCTGGACAGATGCTACAAGGGACCTTGATAAAAACACGTTTTTGTGATAACGTACTATGTCAATGTTGAAGTGGATGTCTCTTGAGTAGAAGAAAATGAGATTACCGTGATTCCGCGACTTAGTCCATCAGTGATTATGTCCATCCCAGTATTCTGAGAGTCCGAGACGATGATGACTCCGATGACTTGCGTTTGAGAAAGGGAGCTACACTTGAGCTCTGATATATAATGACTCTTCTGCATTTTATAGGCTGCTGGAATGCGGGGTATGCTCAGTATTTGTGGTCTCCTTGACAAGTAAATCATTCAATGAAAGTGTCGTACCGCATGCGTTGCTAGATTACTTCCTCGACATTGTGAACTGGAGGTCGACATTTATTTCAGAGACGCGTAACACCTGGATTGATTGTTGTGGCGTGGACTTCCTCAACATTGTGAACTGGAGCCTGTCGAAATTCATACATTCATATGTGCCACAATGTAGATTGAATATATTGTTGTGGTGTGGTCGAAGACTCGAAGCCCACAAGTTGCCACAACAGCTGAATCAGCTCAATGTCAATAATCCACTTTTGGATAGGGCGGGGAGGCCAAATATGTGTAAATACTCTCCTCCTCGTCTCTGGCATTGGCGCCAGTCAGTACGTTACTGAGACCTTGTACATCTTTCAATTCCTTATTCTAAGACCAATACTTTTGGCTTCCTAATAAGTACCCTGCTGGGATTTCCTTTCCACATTGCAGAACTCCGACGGTCACTCCGCGTCGCACAGCAACTAGCGCGTTCAATATCCTTTCTGTCGCCGACGACGCGTATCGCCTTGGTTTTTGGCAGAGAGCTGAGATACAACTTCTCTGTATGTTCTCCCGCGATCATACGATTGCGTTTGCGCTAACCTGTTTCAGATCGTGAGCCCAGAGCTCCATCGTCTTTCGAGCTCCGGTACCTTGGGCTTGTCCGTCCCTTTCTTCTGGGATGACTGTCTCCCATAGAAAACGACAACACCAGCCGGATGAAATCCAAAGTACGTGGTTCCTTCTACCTATTCCAATAGTATCGTCTGCTTCATGGAATACCTTTCTCACGCTTCATTTACGTAAACTGTGCAGCTGTAAACGAGCCCGGCTTGCAGATTCAATGTGATTGCTGTCAATGCGACTTGACGCATTCCGTTCGTATCAAGTGCGCCGATCCTGTCTGTGAGCCAGGTGATGGCGTGGATATATGCCCCGCCTGCTTTTGCGCTGGCAAAGAGTTCGATAAACATAAAGCAGGCCATGCGTACCGAGTTATTGTATGACATATTCACGCTTGACGCACGTTCTTGTACTGATTGTCATGTTAGGAACTTCACTCGTATCCAATTTTCTCCGCTGACTGGGGAGCGGATGAGTAAGTTACCGTTACCAATCCCTTCCTCATCGCTCCATCTGAAACCTACTTATAGGGAACTCTTACTTATCGAGGGGATATCTCAGGAAGGCCTTGGAAATTGGCAGATGATCGCAGAACACATTGGTACTCGCACAAAAGAAGATGCGGAAGAACACTACAACAGCGTATATGTTGAATCCTCCGATTGGCCACTTCCTGTACGTCTACATATGATTCAAGCCTGTCCCTTCACTGATTGCATTGTATTACAGCGGATGGATGTCGAATTCAATATCGACCCAGATGAATTCCAGGCTCGCAAGCGCAGGCGAATGTCAGCCATGACCACTTCTTTACCTCCACCACCCAAGGTAGCCCCAACCTCCGCTCCTGGTGTACACGAAATTGCCACCTTCCTTCCTGGTAGGCTCGAATTCGAACACGAGCTCGATAATGAAGCAGAGGATCTTGTGAAGGACCTGGAATTTGGAATATGTCATGCATGGGGCGGTGATCAGATTATGGAAGATGAGAACGACGCGGATGTCCGCGCCAGGGTACGGATGCTGGAAGAGCGCAAAACTGTTGCTGGTTCCAGGAACAGCAGTCAACCACCCGTCAATGGTGTCAATGGCATTGTGAATGGCAACGGACATCTTCCAATGAATGGCGATTCACGTGTCAAGTCAGAGGAACCGTCTGGCGAACAGCAGACTTCAACGGAGGACGACCCAAATGCGGAAGAAGCAACTCTGCCTCCTCCATATGAGACGGAAGATTCACTCGCCTTTAAGCTGACTCTGATGGAGATGTACAATCAGCGTCTTGACAAGCGACGAGAAGCCAAAGCTATCATGTATGAACGAGGTCTCTTGGAATACAAGAAGGTATGTCGGCGTGTGTACGCACGTCATAAACTCACTTCTTTTCAGATGCAAGCCGCCGAAAAGAAGCGTCCGAAGGAAGAAAAGGACATCGTTCAGCGGCTCCGACCGTTCGCTCGACTTCAGACTGCTGAGGATTTCGAGGTTTTCACAGCTGATATTCTCTGTAAGAACTTCTAGCATTGTGGTGGAAAGGTGCTGATGATATTGCTGCAACAGATGAAGCCATGCTAAGGAAGAGAATACAAGAACTGCAGCATTATCGACGAATGGGACTTACCACTTCGGCCGATATCGATAAGTTTGAACTCGATTCCATTCGCAGGGTAAGAAATGTTCCACAATTGTTTTCTCAAGTAATGCAACTCACTTGTACGCTTAGACTCAAGCGAAAGCAAATCTATCTCGCGATTATTATTCTTCAGAACGTCTGGCACAGCTTCGTGCATCAGGCAGCACGAGTATGATGTTTCTTCATTGTCTCTGTTTACGTTCTTCACACTGTTGCAGGAGAATCTGAAGGTCGCAAAAGTCACGAGAGAGAATCAACTCCGAAACTTGGGACCCCTGCTGGAACGGGTCCTCCGATCCGCAGACCACGTTCGTTTATTCCATCCGAAAGTGTCATATAATCCCTGACCTTACTATCCAGCCGCCCCTCTCAATCTTGCCAATAGCCCATCCTTGCATTTGCTTACTCCAGCCGAGCAGACCCTCTGCACGCAGCTCCGAATCTTTCCCAAACCTTATCTTATCATCAAGGAGACCCTCGTCCGGGAGTACGCTCGTCGTGGAGGCAAGCTTCGCCGCAGGGAAGCGCGGGATCTCGTCAAGATTGATGTGAACAAGACGAGTCGAGTTTGGGACTTCTTGGTGCAAGCTGGTTTCCTCAAAATCACACCTGACCCGCCGCCTGTTGCTGCTGCTCAGGATACCTCGTATGTATATCACTTTTCCCTGTAGCTGGATAGTAACGAGATTCTCTAGTATGAACGGCATCTCCCATACATCATCAAGTGTATCTCCATCCAAAGAAACACCACGTATCCCACCACATCCTCCCGCAACAGGGAATCTTTCCATTAGTCAAAACGGATTTGGTCACAGACCAATGCCCAACCACACACCATCTAGCATATCTGCCCCACTATGGCCTTCAATTTGACGTCCTTGCTATCTTTATCCCGCCGTCTGTTTGCTTCATCAAGTAGCATTTGTACCATAGCACTCGCATACATCATTTACCATGTGCAACTTATGGATTCATTATTGAGATTTTTAAACTCCAGAACCAGGTTGGGCGATTAGATTGTCGATTATACTGCGGTCGACCGGGATATTAGCTTTACGCAAATATCCATCATTCCTACACAGATGTCAACGTTTCTCCAACCAGACATGAGGTTTTCTTACCAGAACTGACGACAACCCAGGCACAAACGCATTAGGGAGCATTCACTCTTCCCAGATACCATGCACTTACCTTTGAGTAATGTCTGTTGCCAGAGTCACATCTGGGAAGATGGTGAATCACATCATTCATTCCGCGGGTGTCCAGGGAAACCTACAAGATCGTGACAAGCGTTTCACCGTCCCGCCATCCCCTTTTCTTTACGAATTTGATGCATGCCACCAGATTGCAGGCGCTGCTGGAGCCCAGAAATAGACCATCGTTTTGAACGAGGTATCGGGACATGGCAACCGCTTCCACGTCAGTTATCCTTCATTGTCGGTGAGCTCCCCATTGAGGTCGAAGATGAAGGGTTCAACGTACCGGAACGCGTCATCTATGATCGGGATCGCAAGGTCGATGTTATTTGTCATCCGGTTGATTCCTCTGGAGATAGATAAGTCAGAAAGGGCAATAAAAATGATGCTTGTATACGCACATTCCCTCGACTACTGTGTCAACTTGATGCCTTCGTTTTGTTCCTTCAGCTTCTTTGCGGTCGTACATTACGCCGTGCTTGACCTGAAGTTGAGTGAGAGAAAGTCGGGCAGCCAACAAAGACAGGCTTCGACCTTGTTGTAGAGACCGCTGCCTTCTGGGTCTGCTAGGACGACTTGCACCTCCTCATTCATCGATTTAAAAAATTGACCAATGCCTGCGATCGTTCCGCCCGTCCCTAGTTTACATAGTATTGAAAAACCGGACAAGTTGAATAAAACACACGCGCACCTGCTCCAGATACGAATGCATCGATATGACTATTAGTTTGACGCCAGATTTCCGGACCAGTCCCGTTGTAATGGGCTTCAAAATTACTGCGATTCTATGCATACGTGAGTTTAGTTATCATTTATTTATCAAGGTGAGCACCTCGAATTGGTCGGCAAAGAAGCCCCTTGGCTTGCTTAGCAGATCTTCATCCAGCGGGTCGTCAATGGTGCCTTCTGCATTAACGTGCGACGACGTAGTCGTGACAACTACAGATGCAGAACCTGTATGGAGCTCGTGGTTGGCATGAGCGTCCTCCAAGCCTCTCATTATATCCGAACGTCCGAATTCGATGGCTGCTCGCCTGGCGATATTCTTTTTGCAAATTTGTGAACTTTCATTGCGCAACTTTCCTCAACAAAGAAATTAGTACTCACCACATACTGCGATTATCATGTCGATCCCGTTAAATAAATAAAATGGTGACCATGGTATGAGCTCGCACCTGTTTTTTGTCGACGATGCTCGCAGGACGAACACGCTGAACATCAGCTCCAAGGGCCTGCAAAGCAGTTCACCTTCTCCTGGGCAACATCATCCGGCATGATAATCGCTAAGAAACATGAGATAGGGTTCAACAGCTCGAGGAATTTGCCTACTTGTATCATATCCCCTGCAACATCATGTTATCAGATGCGATGTTCTCGCACCAGAAATAGGGTCACTTGCCTTGCCTTGGCTATCGTCGCTATTGAAATGCCAGTAGATCCAACAGTGCCTTCAAAGATACGGGATCCAGTGTGAGGGTGCAGCAAACCTTGCCGCTCCGCGTCCTCGATTACTTCATATTCGCAAGATAATGAGTTTTTAGGTCGATTGCTGTGTGACAAACTCACTGCGCAGAGCAACTCGGTCCTTGACACTCCCTCCAGGATTCAGAAACTACAAATTGCGGAAAAGTTGGAAAATGATTAAAGGGGCATGTTCTAGCTCGAAACACACCTCTGCCTTTCCAAGAATCTCGACTCCCAAAGCATCACTCAATGAGTCGATCCTCACCAAAGGCGTATTTCCTGGACCGTTCAAACTTCGATACCCTGGAAGAACGCTCAAACGACTAAGTCACACACCTATCAACCCAGTGACACCATGTACAACTTCATCGCTTCTCAACACAATTGGCCGAAACTCGTGTTGCTCCTGTGAAAGGCTTTGACGTCGTCGAGAACGCCAATATGATGATAGGGATGTCGACGTTACGGACAAAGTAAACCCGATGAGGACGCCGAACGTAATATAACGAACAACCGCGTTGGAATACCAGGGAGGCAAAGCCAACTCAAAAAGTTTCATGGCATGAACTGAACAAGATCCTTGAAGTACATGCTCAAACTTATAATTGACCGCAGGACTCCAACACCTGGTATCTGCATGGTATACGCTAATTCAAGGGCAATCATAGCGAGCTAGCTACTCAATATAAGACCGGGACACCTCTAGCGAAGCTTGCAAGTAATTGATTTGCCATAACAAATTTTCATAAAGTCAAACAAATTTATATTGGGCAATTACAATACGATACAAGTAGGAATCCATCAGACAGACGCTCAACTCGCTGGCTCCGTTTCACTAAACTGCAAGCAGTCGCGCGAAAGACAGAACCAAACGTCCTCGAGACCCCACGTAAACGCGAGACCATGTTCTCTGTCGAACGAGAGAGCGCGAATGTCATCGAGTGGATTTAAGGATGTGGCATGTGTAAACATGCGAGACTCGAGTTAGTTTCTATAAAATAGATCCTAGCTGAGTATGTTCTAAGGATTCAATTACTTGGATGAAAGGTTTATATATCTTTTCGACCTGGTCCGTGCGCGACACTCCCACGGCTCACTCACTACCGCGTTGCCACACGCTTAACATGCATGTGCACTCTGCACGGCGGTCCATTGATCTCTATGGCAGGTTGTTGAGGTCCTGCGAAATACTACCCATCTGGCTGACTTGATGGTTTTCAACGGGAAGAATAACGACCTAGTTCACAGATCAAGTTGCGTTGTGAGATTGTTCTCTTCTCTACTCACAACGCATGACACATGTACATGATGTACATGCACCTCTCTGTTCCGTTTCCGCCTTGATCAAGCCCATCCGACAGAAATACAAATCAGAAACGTATGTACCTTGCACCCTTCCTCGCCGACCCTCCGGATGGTATGGATCGCTTTGCTCAGAAGATATCGCCCACCTCGTACATCGTTTGGTCTTTGCGTCTGTTCCGCGTCTTTGGTAACCATTACTTTCGGCGATGGATTATTCCGTGGTCGTGACACAGTCCAACGAAATGCCGCCAGCACTATGGTGCGCACGACCTTCGGAATTTCCTCTCGTCGGGGACCTGTTTACGTTGCGGACTGAATGGTCGGTAAAAATTATTTGGGTAAAATGTTTATTTCTACACACACCGTATCTATCCCCTCTAATTCGATTGTTTTTGCAGGGATCAGTAGGGACCAGTGCTGTTCAAGGCTGTTGATATATTTGCCACATCCCGCCACGTGAATTAGTCTCCCCTAGGCATCCAATCGTATTATACTGTGAATTTTCAACTCCAAGCATAAGCACGAAATGAAAGCCAAGATCTACATGCGTCATGGCGTCACAACGGCTATAAATGGATTATTTCCTTGTCAAGCACGTCATTCCCAAGTCTCACAGCTGTGGCTGTAGATATGCATCTCAGGTTTCTTTCCACCATGACAAACACAATTCAAAAGCAAAAGCTCTTTTTGTCATTTCCGCGCTATGCCGTGGTCGGTGCCTCTACAGACCAGTCAAAGTTCGGCACGAAGGTACTCCTTACTTCAGCATTTGTCACAAACATGACAATATCGTCTATAGGTTTTGCAATGGTATATTCAGCGGAACAAACCAGTAACCCCGGTCCACCCGTCGAATGACGAGTTGGAGGGCATAAAGACCATACGGTCTTTAACCGACCTTCCAAACCCAACCGAAACGTCACTGAGTATCATAACGCCCGCTAGGGTCAGTAGTATGTTGCCACATTCACAGCTTCACTACTGAATATGTGTTTGACAAGATCACTATCGATCTGCTCAAGCAAGTCGAGGAGCTTTCGATTCCCGCTGTCTGGTGCCAGCCAGGAGCAACTGATGTTGCTTGCGTTCAGTACATCAAAGACAACGGGATGTCTGACCGTGTACTTTTCGAAGGGGAGTGTATACTGAGAGATGGTGACGGGGTCTTGCAGGCAATGTTATAATATTCATGAATGCACTATCATTGCCCTATGAAGTTGCCTTTTCCGCATTCTGGCAGATCATCGGATAGTCTGCGATCACCGGCAAGTCCGATCGATTGACCGCTTCTATGATACTAGAGTCCGAGTCACTCGTACCGCAAGATCATCCAACTGCCAGTCTGCAACCACGTGGATCGCTATTAATTTAGTCCCAAACGAGCCAAGGAATCAAGATATAAGAAGTTGTCTCTGTGATCACAATATTCTCCTTCAGGCTCTCGTCATGCTATTCGCATTCCTTTTACCGCTTCTTGCCCTGACTAATGTAAGCGCCAGCCCTCTTACCCCCCGTTCCATTGCCGCCCATTCCACTACACCCGTCAAAGCAACTTGGTATGCGGGATGGCATGCGACTGAAGGATTCCCGCTCTCTTCAGTTAGCTGGGACAAGTACAACACGCTGTACTACTCATTTGCGTAAGTTACCTGTATTGGCGTAAATGCAAATAGCTTCGATTAACGCGATCAATCTTAGAGAGACCACTCGAGATGTCAATAATCTGAGCCTGTTAGGCTCTGATGGCGAAATGCTCCCTCAGTTTGTCTCTGAGGCCCATGCACACGTGAGCAAATAAGAATTTGCTGCTCCTACACTTGTAATCTAACCCATGCGCAGGGTGTCGAGGCCCATATTGCTGTCGGAGGCTGGACTGGGAGCATGTGGTTCTCTTCTAACCTTGCCACTGCCAAAAACCGGACGGCATTTGTCAAGACCGTGGTAGATTTTGCTTCACAGTACAAGCTCGATGGCATCCAATTCGAGTAGGTTGGTTCCTGTGAATCTGACATCACGCACTGACCTAAGTCGTCCTTAACAGCTGGGAGTCCCCGAACGATCAGGGAATTGGCTGTAACACTATTAGCGTGCACGACACGGCAAATTTCCTCGCGTTCCTCCAAGAGCTTCGCCAAAACCCAGTGGCGGCAAAGCTCACCCTCTCGGCCGCCGTAGGACTGGGACCGTTCTTTAATGCTACAGGAAGTCCTTTAACTGACGTCACTGGATTTGCGAAGGTCCTCGATTACGTCGCCGTGATGAATTACGACGTTTGGGGCCCTTGGTTCTCGACTGTGGGGCCTAACGCACCGTTGAACGACACCTGCGCCGCGCCCGCGAACCAACAGGGCTCTGCTGTTTCTGCAGTCAAGGCGTGGACGAACGCAGGGATGCCAGTCAACCAGATCGTACTCGGTGTTGCTTCCTACGGTCACTCATTCAGCGTCCCTCCCTCTAAAGCCTTCACATCCGGCGCGAAGACGCTAGCTGCATACCCTACTTTCAACGCCTCCAACCAGCCCTTGGGTGATGCATGGGATAACACTGGTTCTGTTGATGTCTGTGGCGTTTACGAGGGCCCAGGTGGCACTTTCAACTTCTGGGGCCTCATCGACAACGGTTTCCTCACCAAAGAAGGCAAGCCTGCTGATGGCATCCACTATAGATATGACACCTGCAGTCAGACGGTAATATTATTTTGCGCCCTGAAGGAATAGTGCTCATTTCATTGCTTTTACAGCCGTATGTGTACAATGAGACCTCGCAAGTTATGATCTCCTTCGACAACGCCCAATCGTTTGCTACCAAGGGCAAATATATCAAGGACACCAAGATGCGCGGTTTCGCGATGTGGGAGGCGGGTGGTGATCACAATGATATGCTCCTCGACTCTATCATCGATGCTTTTGAGTGTGCTTAGATTCGTCTGCGCTATTTAAGGTCTGGAACCACTGCCAAATCACGTTCGTTTACATAGATATGACCACGTACGTTACACTCTTTATCGCGATTACGCTCTTTGCCAGTCTATCAGCACTTATTGTCTGAAAGGACTTCCCTTTGTTTACTGTGCGGCCGCCGCTGCATCCTTAGCCGCGACGCCTTTATCTTTCGTTACACGGCTACAGTAACCTTACAGTTTGAGTAGTTAGTCCATATACTTATTCTTTAGTTAGTTCCGAATCACTATTGATTCCTATTCGAAACTCGTATTGTAGATATCTATTACTCTCATCTCCTTCAGTTTCCTCCGATGTAGTCACTAGGAAGCACCCCCAGGCTGGTAACCTTTGTGGCGCAGAGTCTCACACTAAATGAATAGATTGAATCATACCCACATCTATTTATATGTCATGCTTCTATAGAATCTACTAATTCACATGCATGCCTTGGCTGTAGACCCGCTCTCTAATAGCATCTTTGCCTTTCCTTCTGCCCAATGCTGAATGAGAACCCCCGCGATTGCAGTTGGCGCGGGTATCCTGAAGGGTGGCTCGTCGTTGTTATTAACTTCTACAGACTGATCTTGAGATTTCGCCGACGTGGAGTTGTCGGGACCATCTTGGATCTCCCCGATCTTCTTGTGGTCACGACGGGACAAGTGAGTTCCACTAGCATGTCTCAAGACAGTAAGAATTTCTTCTCTGGTGTACCATCGAGCATCTATGGCACATCCCAGAGTCAAACTACAACATCAACGTTTCAGTAGCAGACCACTGACCTTCAAGTTCGTTATCCAAATCTGTACGGATTGGTGCAGAAGAATCAGCGGTTGCATAATAGCCAACCATCAAATTGGCTGGATATGGCTAAAATATCGAGATTGATAGGTTGGAGTTCTGCTGTGCAGAGTTGACGTACCCAAGGCTGTCCAGAGTGATATCGGATATTCCAGACCTTCACTCCAGCCTCCTCCCACATCTCCCGCTTGACGGCGTCCTCGAAGGACTCGCCTGGCTCGATGAAGCCAGCAAGCGCGGAGTAGAATTTACCGGGGAATTTTTTCTGTTACGTGCCACGTTAGGAAATACAACTTGTATTGAAGACCGGCATGCGAACATTTCTCCCGAGAAGGACTTTCTCTCCTGATTCATCAATGGCGAGCATGATTACAACGGGGTCCGTTCGGGGATGAGCAAAGTTATGCAGCCCTCGCCTTCATGTCATATAAGTGATTGTTTCCGACGCAGTCACGGTGTTGGAACGAACCCAGAGGGACAAGGTTTCCTATCCGTGTTATCGGCCCAAGGAAGTAGAGATGTACAGCTCAACTTCCATCCAGCCCACAAGGAATATACAGGTGAACCGCAAGCAGGACAGAACTGTATCATCACATTTCCCGTATAAGGCTTCTGTTCTGCAAATACTGCCACGTACCTTGTTCCTTTGGTTCCAGTCTACCATACTCCGAGCCTCCGCAAATATCGCTGCGGTATATGCATCGAGGCTTGACATCGCCGCACGTGGCTCCATAAAAGCCAGTGTCGATCCATCCTTTACAAGCCCAGTGTTCTCTATGGCTTCATTAACCTTGTTCTCATCTAGGTCCGCGACATCCGCGGAAAAGTAAGGGGTTCCAGTGAGTTTCGCAACAGCAGAATGGGGATCTTTGAATTCGGAAGATGGGAGAGCACTTCCTGAAGTTTCCGTCTCTTTCAAACCAAGGAACACTACTGAAGGACCACGGACTCGGGCAGCCTGAAGAACGGGTGCATCAGATGCGCAATGTTCCCCTTCCTGCTCGCCTTGACCAAAGAACGGCTCTGCACCGAGCAAGGGTCTAACGTCCTCGGTGGTCAATAACGCCAGACTTCGTTTCTGTGTATTACCAGGATGAGAAGCGATAAGTGGCTGGCCTCCATTAAATAAGATCCACCTCGTAGCAGGTGAAACAACGACTGCATTGAGGAATGAATGAGAAGTCCGCAGCCATGATAGACGATTGAGAGGTGATCCCGCAAGGAAATTTGTAAATCTGGGAGACAAAATCCATCCGATCAGAACGATGTGTCACGTATGTAAATCATTACACTGACGCTTCGGCCATCTTGCTGATGTGCAGTGCTCGGAAGGGTATGGTTGCAGACAAGAGGCGGCCGCAAGCGGGTCACGCGTGGAGTCATGATTAGTTAACACGGTCCCCTCAAGGCCTCAAGGCCCAAGCACACACTGCCGCAGCTCGGACCAAACGACAGACCATAAAATTGTAATTATGCCTTGTTCTAACGTCAATTCTTACCCCGCATTTCATTACTTCCATTCCCCGGAACTAAGCCAGTGGGCGCCCATGTAATGATATCGAACCTTACGGAACTGCGAGCGTGTAGACAAGTCCATTGTACCAGTTGCAGGTACTCGCCAATCTTATCTTGTTTCTGCACAGTTGACGCACATGTTCCGCTTAAGATGAAGTCGTACAATGTACATTGATCTTCCCATACTTGGGTTACAATGCATGTGCAAGGTGATTTCGAAGTAGAACGCTTCTTCTCCGTGCTTCCCGTGCCTATTAACCGGTCAAAGCTTGGTGGGTGGTACTCCAATCAGAACGAAGAACAGTGCCTTGTTGGCACTTGGGTCCCTGACACCCAGGCTATTCACCGCAGCTATGCCGCGTTTGCCACACTCGTGGGTCTGGCTGATCCCCTGACTCACTCTCCTAGCTCCCATTGAACCATGAGGCAAGTCATTCTGTCACCCTGTGAACTTCAGACAATGGACACCATGACATGTATTGATGCAATTTGCACGAGGCGTTCTAACACAGCGCTCATTCCATGAAAGTTACGTGCGCCGTCCGCCTTGAAACTGCCTTTTACGGCAATTCGTTTATTCACTACCCATTTTCGGCTACTACGCGAAGTCTTGCGCTCATCGCAGAAGGCCTAGATATACCGTCCGGTAGTCTATCCGCCAGCTTTGATCCTTCCATATACGGCGAACAACAATGGAGAGTTTGCCCTGGTATGCCTCGAGATTCGACCCGCTCCCGCAGACGGAAAGAAATAAGATTTGGTCCACTAACCAAACCTTGTATAAAAGTCCAATCACCCGGTTCCTGTCCATGTCCCACCTGTTTGATGTTTGAACCTTGAGCTGCCGTACGCCAATTTTGCTACATCGGTTTCTCTAGTATTTCCGAATCCTGAACTCGTATGTTTTCTGAACTCTAGAATGCGATGACGTCCGACCCCCGCCCAAAACAAGATGGGAATACCATGACAGGGTCATTATATCACGCAAACTTATCGCCCGCTCAAGTCATTGCGGAAGCGTGGCGACGCGAGTCTCCACAAAGCCAAGAATTTTGGCGGCAAGCAGAGGCAAAACGCAAAGAACTCTACACAATACCCAGATCACCTAACCCACGGGGAAAGATGTAGGGTCCATATCTTGATGATGGCATGACTAGTAAGCGACCACCTCCATGAATTTTAGTTCGTTACTCACGTTGCTACCATGCTATTGCCATTCAGGTTCTTCGCATTCTGTGTACATATTTTCATTACTTTGGACGTTATCAACAATTGTACGATTAGATAGATGCATTACAGATGGGCTGAAGGCTGCCGAACATGCCTGGGAGGTGGCAGAAGCTAGAGTACTAATTATCAGATTGATACGTACTTGGCACACTCGCAATACCTACACAAGATTATTGTCCCAACGTTGAAGGGACTTCGGTTCCGACAGTTGATCTGTCATTGTCGTCATTGTCCAGCTCGTCGTAATCCTCTTCATAGTCCTCTTCCTGTTCTTCCAACGCAGCCTCTGCCTCTGCCTGTGCTTGAGCTGCAGACGCAGCATTAGCGATTGCCTGCTCCAAAAGTCGCGCTTGTTCCTCCGAAAGACCATACAGTGATAGCGGCGGGGCAGAAACATTTGCACTGTCCGCGGCTGGATCATTATTCGGAGCGTAATATCCGTCGTCCAGAGAGAGAGGCTGCGAATCGGCCATGCTAGGATTGGCAGCGCTCACCGCTGAATTATCTTGTTGAGTTTGCGAAGACGGCATATTTTGCAGCTGGGCCCTAGCGATGACGCTAGCCAAGGTCGCTTGACCTCCAGCCGGTTCGAACCTGCATGGGTGGAATATTATGATCCGCTGTTGTTCCTAGCGCGCTCGACACATGCGCTTGCAACGTCTTATGGAGACTAAGCACAGCCTCTTGTGCATGGCCGATGACGTTGCCAGTCCATTTCCCCTTCCTCTGGGCCCCAATCATCACCAAACGTTCCGTAACTTGCTGTGGACGCCACAGAATGCGTCGCAATATCAGCCCACATCCGTGTTCGTCGACCTTCCCGCACTGCATCGTCCCCACCTTCCTTGTCCAGTTCGACTTCTTTGATTGCCGCGTTGACACATGCTTCTCCTTTGCCACCACGAGCCGCACTGCTGTTTTTGTGCCTCTTTATTGCGTCACGCCGCGAGAATAACTTGTAGCAGCCAGCACACTGGTACCCCGTCTTGTCGTGTAGTTTGGCATGGCGTCTCAGGTCGTGATTTCGGGCAAAAGAGGCAGGACATGCAGCACAACGATATGGCCTGTGCACTGCGTGCACTTGTTGGTGTGCTCGTAGGCTAAACAATCGCGCGAAAATCTTGCGGCAACCTGGAACTAGGCAGGGATATACTGCGGTACCAATGTCGCTGAAAGGGACAGGCTGGGGGCCAGTTCCCGGCGGTATCCATGGGCGGGGAGGATACATCGATACGTCAGGGGGTTGAATATGAGCGTGCGGTGGGACAGCGGTGGGACCAATGGGACTACCACTCAGGACTCCAACCACCTGAATGAGTCCACTGATCTCCTGTAAGGCGTTTGTCTCAGGTCCTCCTCTCGCAGAAGAAGTGACCGCAAAAAGAAATATTTGGTGTAACTGTAGCTGGATTGAGGATATGATCGACGGGTCTGGCGGGCCCTTGGAATGTGGATGGGAGGCTAGAGTTTCTGAAACCGCGCGAACTGCGTCTGTTATCTGGCTCTGTAAATGACCATGTGCAAAAGTTGGCCGTTTGAAAGCTCGTGGCTCGTTCCTCTGCCGTTCTTCTTCGGTCTCGTCGCGTTTCCTCTTGCCCTTGTCTAGCTGTAGTGCGGGCGCATTGGAATGACGCATTGCGGCAAAAAGAGTGTCGGAGCGAGCCAAAGATACAAGGGTCATGCTGAGTGTTTTTGCAAGCTCTTTGGAAATTGTCCCAGCAGAAACTGTGTGACTGAGTATTTCCAGAACGCTGGTGCCCGCACCAGGAACGACTGCAGACGCTAGAGTTGAGTGAACCAGAGGATCCTTTCCAGCAATGTTCAGCACGTTCCCCATTGTCTTCAAGGCGGCCTCTTCCTTCTTGAACGATGTAGATGATTGGGGAGGCGGTTGTGTGATTGGGACTGGAGAAGGAACCGCAGACGGAACACCACCATGTGGTGGTGCACCAGGAGTTGACGCCGTCGTAGTGACGTTTACGCGGTCTGCCTGTGCTTTACTAATGTCCGCCCATAGTTGTTCCTTCAACCGACGTGCAATTTCCTCCGCTTCCTCTTCTCCGTCATCGTAGTCATCGTCATCATAATTTTCGTCCTCTTCAACCCATTCATCTACCTCCTCATCTCCAATATGTTTAGTAGTCGAGTTTGCTGTCGTGTCTGTTTCCCCGGAGCTAGGTTCAGTCATGAGTACTGGGAGATGCTTAATGGAAGGTCATAAGTATAGTCTTGATTATGGTCGGGTGCAGACCGGAGTAATTATATACTGAACTTCATCGATTCATCATCAATGTAGCCAACCGTCCATCTTATTGAGTATCACACTTGTTATGCTGTGTCTCTACGTATCATATTCGTGGCAATGAGCTGGCTAGCATGAGTTAGGGTTACGTCTGCGCGTGCGCTAGTAGTCGGCAATTACTTTTTGTGCGAAACTCCGCGATTTGCATAACCGCCAGCTGTTTATCTCAAGGTTTCAGAGTCACACTTAGGTTAAATTTCCCTCAGGAATAACCAGTCGCAAATGTCGAACACAATCAAGGACCTTGCGGCTGGAACAGCTGGAGGAATAGCTCAGGTGCGTATGAAATAGGCTCAGTGCTACGTGTTGACTCAACTCGCGTATTAGGTCCTTGTCGGACAACCCTTCGACATCGTGAAAGTGGTGAGAGTGGCTATAAAATCCAAGCAAGGATACTTGCATACCCATTATGACTCTCCCTCAGCGCATGCAAACTTCGGCAAAGGGCACTTACAGTGGCATGCTGCATTGCGCTGGCGGTATCTTGAAAAATGAAGGGCCTCTGGCATTCTATAAGGTAACGCTCTTGTCACTCTACGCTGTTCCTTCTCACATTCTGGTAGGGCACGTTAACACCATTACTGGGAATTGGTGTCTGTGTATCGATACAATTTGGAGTACTCGAGTATGCAAAACGGATATTTACGGCTCGGAATCTAGCTAGAGGTGAAGGGGGAGAAGAAGGAAAGATGCTTGGTGGGGGGCAGCTGGTCATTGCTGGAGTAGCGGCAGGGCTTGCCAATGGTGTGGTGTCTGGTCCGGTGGAACACATTCGCATTCGTGAGTCCCCTGTGTTATGTGTATGACTAGTATCTGACTTTTAACCTCTTCTTTAGGTCTGCAGACACAGTCAAACACGAATCCAATATACAAAGGTCCATTTAACGCAATGAAACAAATCGCCTCACAACACGGCATTGCCGCACTATTCAAAGGACAAGCTGTTACCTTTTTACGTGAAGCGACAGGCTACGGCGCCTACTTCTTGGTATACGAAAAGCTTGTACAACGCGAAATGACCCAGAAGGGCATACGACGGGACCAGATTAACCCTATGAACTCCGTTTTGTACGGCGCGACAGCTGGATACGCCGTAAGTCCCATCCCCTCTACCCAGTGCATGTTCGCGTGTACATTGAGCTAATTCCGCGATAGCTTTGGGCGGTGATATACCCTATAGATGTGATCAAATCTAGAATGCAGACTGATGGATTTACCCCTTCTACTGGACAAAAATATGCCTCGGCACGGGATTGTGTGCGGAAAGTTTGGAGAACTGAGGGAATTGGCGCATTTACACGTGGTCTGGGGCCCACTTTGATTCGGTACGTATCTGATTTCTCAGAAATGTTTCACTAACTCATGGTTCACTAGTTCACCATTTGCGAACGGGGCGACGTTCCTTGGATTTGAGATGGCTAGTAGACTGCTTTATTCATAATTATCGAGGATTCAACTCCCGCACGTCAATGGGACACGCTCTCTATGGTGGATCAGTCCGCTTATATTTTCATATTTTAGATCGCACTAGAACAACAATGTGCAGACACATGAGTTTTCTTGTATTCACATCTCTGTGCTATGGTGTGGCACAGGAATATAAATTAATTGACGATCATAATGACTGCCCAGGTTAATGCAGCGAAACAGTGCACGCGAGTGTCGTGAGTAAGGTTGTACCTACCACGCAGAGGAGACACCTGTTGACAGCTTGAGGTCAGTCTAAACGGAATCGGCCGCTTCAGTGAAGAAGGTAACCGTGGCTTCATCTAGTGGCGATTCCAGTGGAACAGCGATGGCGCTAATGCGAGCGTCAGATGGTACATCGTCATCTGCGGTCAGTTCATGAGTTATGTACATCGAGAGGCACGAGTTTGAACGGACACTCGACTGGTTGAACATCTTCCTCTACAGAAAGTAGCCACCTCCTCAGCTTTTCAGATGAGCTCTAGCCAATTATTAGAGTATGCTGCGAACAATCAAGGTGACACAATCATACCCTGGTTTGCCTATACAAATTTATGGCTGCTGCTGCTACGAGCAGTCGAAGGGAACGATATCTCGAGAACAATTTCACAGGATGGAAGAATGTCTTTTGGGTTTCCAGCTCTTTTCTCTCTCAGTGTAACCTTCAACGCTGTTCAGTAACATGTTAACAGTGTGGCACATGAAGCATACCTAGCATATTGCCACTTCCTCCTTGGTATCCGCAAAGATCGATTCCAACTCTGTCAAATTCCCTGCCATGTCACGTATCTTGAATAATTCATCCAATGTAGCTTCAATAACTATAGCCACTTGATCTAGATTGTCAATGCGTTTCATTTTCATGAGAGGGAATATCGATGGATCATATTGAGAAGGGGAGCCAAGGTTCATGGGAATGACGATAGTTTGGCGTTCTTGCTCGGAGGACATCGTTGGCGAGAAATTGAATCAGAAACCATGGCTTATAGAAGGTCTTATATATGAACAGAGATGTTGTGGAAATCCAACAAGGGAATAGTCAATGACTGTGATATGTGAAACATCTAGTACACCTTATGTAGAACTTCGAAGACTTTTTAATTATGTACTTGCTATATCGAGTAGAATCATAATGGGATGGGTCCTTGTGTTATGCTGGAGCGATCCGGGGCCATTCACTGCCTCATGCACTCTGTTTCAGCATCTTCCTATGAAGGCACTTTCCTTGCCGAAGGGCCAGAGTACTACAAGACGAAGGTCGAGCTCAAGGCAGAAGAGGCTGCAGAAAATCAGAGACGCAGAGCTCGCAAGGGAGCTCGAACTTTTTGGACAAGAACACGATCGTCCCTGACTCGGATTCGTCCAGGAGCAAAGTTTGTCGGTATATGAAACCTGGTGTCGACAATATCTATGGTTGAAGAATCAAGGCCATTTACTTCGTTCTCGGTACGCACCGGATTGGGTGCCATCTGGGGAGGGTACCGAGCGCAATCCGTTTACTTGTGAAGATGGACGTCTTTGCGGGTAAGAGATGTTTGGGCGCTTCACTTCTGTGCTATGGTGTGGCACAGGGATATAAATCAATTGACGATCACAATGACTACCCAGGTTAATGCAATGAAACAGCGCACGTGAGCGTCGTGAGTAAGGTTGTATCTACAACCCAGAGGAGACACCCATTGACAGCTCGAGGTCAGTTTGAACTTCCCGACAACTCCTCGACAGGCTGAACAACATGTGATGCAGCACTGATGCCACTGATGTTTACGATACGCCGGACAGACCAAAACCACTGGGTCGTTGGACCACAAAGTCACAATTCAGGTCGTCCTGCAGTCCTCACGCTCGCATCGGAGCGTTGAGACTGCCAGTAAGCTGCCTTGACATATGTTCTCCATGATACATAAGGGCTCAGAGTGGGTATTCGTCCCAGGTTGTGGCATAGGCTTCAAACCCTTGAAATGTAGTCTAAATGATACCCCGCTCGTGGATCTCGCACCCACGACAGCTGCGGAAGAAAAATAATCACTACTGCTGGTTCAAGGATTGTGACTGTATCCTCGATCTCTATTTGCTCCAGGCTTGGTTGCCACCCACAAGAACCACTGGAGTGTGAGATTTAGATCGTGGATGTCAGCGTCCCTAGCTCTCTCCCTCCGCAGCACACTGCACTTAATGCATTAACGAGCCATGTGCACACAGGAATCGTCAATAATAATATTATGTGCTCTTCTATGCTTTGTTAGGCTCCAACATCAAGTGGAATTGCGTATCATCCGGCTGCGTACCTGATTTCAGGCCAAGTTTCACGTCATGTCGCTTGTGTACTGCAAATAACATATCTTCAGCTGGATTTTAATGTCCTACAGTCCCCCAGACACGAATATATTACTATAGGGATGCTTGTCTTTGTTCCAGTAACAGGTTTTTGTGTTTTTCCTGCGGACTTCTTGAACGGAATATACTACATACTTGGATAGGGAAGATCCCACCTTCACCGTAATTGTGCAACCCTAAACTTAGTACTGACTCGCTCGATTATAAATTGAAGACCTGACTAGGGAGTCGGAACAAACTTGGCAAGTGTTCCTCTATGCATGATTGATGCATGATATTATTTTGCAGGCGCTTCTTGGACGTTTCGATGGAATTGTCGAAGAGCTCGCATGCGGTTGTAAGCTGAAATCATGCGTAAGGTCTCCCAACCAAGAATAAGTATGCAACCTCCAGTCGAAACTCCTGGAATACAATTTGGAGGGGAATCTTAATAAGGGAAGTAACGCGGAGATATTGTGAA
The DNA here is from genome assembly GCF_016647625.1 of Suillus subalutaceus. Classification (NCBI taxonomy): domain Eukaryota; kingdom Fungi; phylum Basidiomycota; class Agaricomycetes; order Boletales; family Suillaceae; genus Suillus; species Suillus subalutaceus. Next base: position 31,019 of record NW_024540351.1, on the reverse strand, counting down.
CATCGCGGAGCATAAAAGGCAGATTTGGTGGTAGAACGTGATTATTGAGACCTGAGCGCAGTGACAAATAGGGAATGACACACAAAAGTATTCGTCGACTGCTATTCGACGCCATCGAAATCTTGAGAACATTGTATGCGGCGTGTTACGGAACGTCTTATCCCCAACGAAAACCACTGCAAGTGAGAGCCATGATATTTTTTCAATCGTGTATATAAGCAAATATTCAATAATTGATGGTGTCAATGGTGAGGAGCTAATGTGTGTGATGAATAACGTTATAGCATGATAATGTTGAAAGTACAAACATGATCCTTGATTTTGTGACCCACCGTGGTTAAGAGTCGGCGATTGGATGACTGATCTCGAGGCAACGTAGCTGTTATTGAAGATGAAAAAGTTGTTGCCAGATCCCTGCCCCGAGGATGTTCCAAAGAAATGAGAACTGGCTGGTGATGCAGCCCCGCTATCGGGGGTTCCAGAATCAAAGGGTGTATGGTATTCAGTATCTGCAGCTAGCAAAGACATCAGCGCAAAGACTATTAGGATGTATGATCTGTCTTACACTCTTCCACTCGTTGATCATCTCCGAAAGGATTGTCGTCAGAAAGGAGATTAACCTGAGAAGAAATAAAATCCGCTGCTTCAGTGAAGAACGTAGCCGTGGGTTCGTCTAGTTGCGATTCCAGTGGAATAGCGATGGCGCTAATGCGAGCGTCAAATGGTACGTCGTCATCTGCAGTCAGTTCGTGAGTTATGTACATGGAGAGGTACAATTTTTGAACAGACAGTCGACTGGTTGAACATCTCGTCCGTTTACAGAAAGTAGCTGCCTCCTCAGGCTTTCAGATGTACTCTGATGAAATTGTATGAGGGTTACTGCGAACAATCAAGGTAGCACCACCGTACCCTAGTTTTCTTATACAAGTTTTTGCCTGCTACTGCGAGCAGTCGAACAGAACGATATGTCGAAAACAGTTTCACAGGATTGAAGGACGTCTTTTGGTTTTCCAGGTGTTCTTTCTTCGACTTTAACCTTCGACGCTGGTTAGTCACGGTAACACGCCAACGGCGCGATGAGTATACGAAACGTACTTATCATATTCCTCCTTAGCACGCACAAAGACTCTATCTAACTGTTTCAAATTCCCTGCCATTTCACGTATCTTGAATAATTCATCCATTGTGGCTTCAAGAACTATATCTACTTGATCCAGGTCGCTCATCCGTTTCATTTTCATGAGAGGGAAGATCGATCGATCATATTGGGAAGGGGAACCAAGGTTTAGAGGAATAAGGATAGTTTGGCGTTCTTGCTCGGAGGACATCGTTGGCGAGGCGTCGAATCAGGAACCAGTTAACCATGGCTCTATAGGTCTTATGTACGAAAGTTAAATCCAACAAGGGAATAGTCATACTTGGATATGCGAAATATCTAGTACAGTAACCACTGGGGGGTCGACTGGAACTAATCCAAGTACTCGCTATATCGAGCTTGAAGCTTTAGTCCTTGTGTACACTTGTTTATGCTAGAACGATCCACCATTCTTTGCCTCATGCACTGTCTCAGCATCTTCCCATGAAGACACTTTCCTTTCTGAAGGGCAAAAGCACTACCAAGACGAAGGCCGAACTCAAAGCCGAAGAGGCTGCAGAAAATAAGAGACGCAGAGCTCGCAAGGAACTCGAACTCTTTGGACGACAACACGATTACCGGCCTGGAGCTTTGACTGCGAATGAAACTTGGTGGTGTCAACATTATTTGTGGTTGAAGAGTCAAGGGTATCTACTTCGTCCTCGGTACGCGCCAGGTTGGGTGCCATCCTGGGAAGGTACCGAGCGCGATCCATTGACTTGCGAAGATGGTCATTCTATGGAAGTAAGAAATGTTTCGGTCCTTCACCGTTTGTTGGCTGATGCGATGAATAGTTTGGCCAAATCATGGATGCAACACGTGTATCCGACGATGTACATGTCTCTCTCAAAATCGTGGAGAAGTCGCTACACCCTCATGAAGCAGAGATCGGGCAATGGTTCATGTCAGAGCCACTTTCGTCGCATCCCAAAATCATTGTGTACCTTTTTTTGAGGTGTTATCGCCACCGAACGATGAAGATAGTCAATTGATTGCTATGCCGCTGCTGCTTCCTTTCGCTCGGCCACAATTCGACACATTTGGTGAGGTGTTGGAGTGTTTTAGACAACTATTTGAAGTAAGTACAACTGTATGAAATGTTCATACCGTCTCAGCGAGTTGTCATAGGGTCTGCTGTTCATGCACAATAACCATGTGGCACATCGGTGAGTAGTTGTGAGCTGTTGTTTTACGCGTTCTCGGCTAACCAATAGCCAGCGACTGCATGTGGATGAACATAATGATGGACGCCAAAGACCTCTATGCCGAGCCCTATCATCCTGTTGATCCTCACATGAAACGTGACTTCAGTGGCCGTGTGAGGCATTATACCCGCACTCAGCGACCACCAAAATACTACTTCATCGACTTTGGCTTATCACGTCGATACGATCCTCCCGAGGCCACTCCGCTAGAGTACCCGATTTTTGGCGGCGACAAATCGGTACCGGAATTTCAAAACAACTCAGACGTCCCCGTGAACCCATTCCCCACCGATGTCTACTATCTCGGCAACGTCATTAGAGAGGAGTTTATAGATGTAGGTGTTTGCACGAAACTCCTTCTGTCGATTGCTTATCACCGTGATCAAGACAAAAATAGGTTTTGGCTTTCTGAAACCTCTCGTAGATGACATGGTTCAGAATGATCCCAATGCGAGACCTACGATGAATGTGGTAGTCGAACGTTATGACTTGATTCGACAGCAGCTCAGCTCATGGAAACTACGCTCCCGTGTTATTGCAAGAGACGAAGATATCTTCGAAACTATGTATCGCAGTGCTACCCATTGGAGGCGACGGATAGGTTTCATCGTCAAGCGTGCACCAGCCATACCTCGCTTTCAGGAATGATCACATACCTCTGCAGTGTTGCGATGTATATCCAGAACACCGCTACTCTGAATTATCTACGACGTTGGTTGGCGATACGAGTCGCAACTTGACATGTCCAGATCTTCGATGATACTACATACTAGGGTCAATTCACAAGCTGGATTAAAACATATGCTTATGCTGTATCCTTTTGTCGTTACTTCACCAGTAGTCTAATACTGAGGATGTATCAGTGTGCTTCTGTTGTTGTTTTTTACCTCCAGCGCGGAGAGAGAGCTGAGATCGATATCATTTTGAGAGAACGATCGTCGGATACCGCTACTCGCGGAGTTTGGAATGAAGGGGGGGTCGCGTTAACTACTAGTTCGTTCAATCCAACGATGGGTTAAAATTTAAAAATGTCTAACCAGAAATCACACAGAACAACATCTTGGAGCCTGTGAGTTCTTGTCCTTGTTGTTGGCCCGTATGAAAGGTGTCCGAGGTGCTCGCGCTTAATGACACATCGGACAGCTTCCCGTTACAAGAAAATAGGTCCCTGTTTTATGACTCGGCCACGTCACCAGTTCACTCATGAATCATGATCGATTGATCCACAAGCCCTTGCAAATGGCGTTACTACTCGTTGCTGATAGTGGTAATTACCGCAGAAAAGATAGTTGACAAATGGTACTACACCAGGAACACCGATATCAAATTCACCAGTGCAGTTGGGTATTTCCTTCGCGCAAGAACCCCTTCTCATGCTATCAACTTGAGGAAGAACAGTGAGGATCATCGACAACACGATGTCACGGATTGTCGATGCGATCACATGGGAACGGGGGGCAATCTTGTCCTTTCATGACACTTGATTGGTACGGGTAACACACCTTCTATGTAGTTCTAGCATAACAAAGCACGTAATTTTGACTATTGTGTCGACTATGTACCAGTGTCGTTTTTTACTAACGGTTAGCTAAACGTGGACTTCCGAAAGTCTACGACCGCATTCACGATAAGACTTTTTGATGTCAAATTACATAGTTTATGGCATAATGGAATCACTGAGCAATTTTACAACACAGAACGAGCCACTAATTTTCTGCGCCAACGAAAGCCAATTGTGAAGATTCTGACATTGCCATTGCCCGTATTAAGACTGAGATAAACTATCTGGCTAATCACGGTTGAACATATGATGCACCCGGACCACGTCTTTGATGCTCCCCATACTAAGGGTCGATCATCTCTATCCTTCTTCTCTATCGAACTCTCTTGAGATGGTTATCATGATGAAACACTGCCGTTTATGTAACGTGTTTTTCAGCTGATTTCACATTTGGCTAGACAAAAAGTGCTTACCAGCTCCGGAGGAGTTTGTGGAATTGATATTCAACGTAGCACCCGTCACATTGGAACCGCAGAGTATCATAGAACTATTGCTCGAATAGTTTCCTTGCATGAAATTACGGGGTTGCTGTTGTGCACGCCTACCAACAGCTCGGCGAGGGCGAGCGGGCTGAGGTACCTGCTGAGCAATCTGGGGCCCATGCGAGAGGATTTCTGTGGTTGAGGTTGTCAATCTCGTCAAAAAGCATTGATCAAAGTTCGTACTAGCACCAGTGCAATCTGGGGAGTCGATGTTCAGAGTTGGACACTTCGCAGTAGTGCCCACCATGACCATCGAGTCCACTTCACTCGAGATTCCCGACGTTACTTGGGAAATCGCCTGCTTCAAGTTAGCGTGTGTAGGAATATGATGGCCTGATTAAAAATGGTTCAGAATTTAACTTTTGGATCGCAAGGTTGCTCACTTTGAGGGAGGCCAGAACGAGGGTTAACGGAAGGGACACCTGACTGAGGTTTGAAACGAGTCTTATCAGTGGGCAACGTGCCTGCTAATGTTGTAGAAAGCGACGCTATGGTCTTGACGTCCGGTGGTTGATCTGAGTGGCTAGAGTTTGTCTCTAATGCAACTCTAGCAGGTGATGGGTTCAACTTCTGGTGGCCTCCGAGTCCACCTACACCTGTGGGTACTGAAACTTCTCTCCTCACATAAGCTACTCTACGATCGTCGATCGTCTTCTACAATTTAATATCAGCACGAATCTGAGAAGAAAGAGAAGCAGGGTCGTAACTTTAACTTTGCCTTTGAGGGCTCTGCAGTCATCCGATATTATATCCACATTCCTCAGGTTTTGCTGTTGATTCCCCCGCTTTATACAATCGAATTTCGCGCTGAAGTCTGTAGACGATATCAGCGATAAAGAGAAAAAACTCAAGAAGGACATGCCTGTCATGTTCATCCTTAAACTCGGTCTTGTCAGTCTCTGACAGGTGCAATGGGTATTCGGAGAAAAGGTCCATGACTTCAACGAGTTCCTTCTCTGCGTCTTCATGACCGCGGTGCTTGGTGGGGAATTTAAGGAGTGACCGAAACATGCTGAACCGAACCATGCGGGGCCGTTGGTATCATTTAGCATAGCATATTTATGCTAGAATCGGTAGCCAAAGGACTCAGTATACAACTCAAGCCTCGCCAGGAACGCCAGCTAGAAGAGTGTTTGGCCTTGAGTTTCCCTCGCGACGATTGAAGAGCATTAAACAATAACACAGCCGCTGGAAGAAGAAGGTTGAAGGACTCACGGTGATGCAGGCGGTTCTGGGAAGGTGTCGCCACACGCCCATAAATCGAAAATTCGCCCCCACACATTACAGGGCTACAACGTGGACTGCTAAGCGCATGTGTTTGAAACTTTCAAATATGATATACAAAACTATTATTATGAGTCGCGCCTTATCATAGGGCCTGTATATTTAATTGTCAAAATTCGACATACCAGGTTTACATCCCTCGCGGAGTAGAAGTGGACACAAATCGGACTCTGGTGGGTCCATGTTTACAACTATTTGAATTGTATGATAGATCGGTTTTATAGGACGTATTATGTAACCATTAGACCGTTAATCAGTACTATTCGCTTATCAAGTTGTCCGTGATGTGGATTATTAGTTTCCAACATATAGGACTTGCAATTCATGATCACGCATAAGCACCACGTAGCCGGTACGCAATTATCTTCTTGCTTCGCTGTTGATTTGTGGTTTTTCAGTGATTGTATGGATTGAACATCATATTCATGATGGTTCCCTGCATGAAGATGCACCCACATCCACTTGCATATCATCCATGCCTACCTTCTAAGACATCTGGACATCAAATATCAGGTAGAACATCGCTCATGTACGAAGCACCGTCTGCGATACCTTTTTATCGGCCTTGGAACATCTCAACACTATCAACCTTCGGAGAGTGCTCCCCTAGAATTTCCGATTTGGGGAGGGTAGTATCCAGGAACGTCCCAGAGTTTCTGTTGTCTGATGATCAACCTTATAACCCATTTCCGAAGTACTGACGTGTGGTATCTGGGCGTTACTATGCAACAACAGCTTCTTGAAGGCCATTCACTCTCGGTGGTACTCTGTTATCACGATTATCACGAATAATAAATCTATCGCGGCCTGGGTTTTATGGAACCTCTGATTTCGGATATGTTGCAGAATGATCATGCGTAATACTATACCAAGCATCGAGCGTTACGCTCCAGGGCAGTTATGGAGGAGGAATGGATTGTTAGGCGGCCCTTTTATGATGCCTTTCATTGGCTTCGCTGTCTCCGATTTTTATCGAGACATCTCCCTGCTATGCCTCCACCCACTACTTAACTTTAGACATACACATTCATATGGCTTTTTTTGGCTATGTATGTAGCTGTACGCTGTACTCCTAAAATTTCGATATCTCATATATAGATCTACAAGGAACGGCTACTCTTCATTCTATTATGAGACTACAGACTAAGTAATCTATATGTACAACACGGGTCGCTAACACATGGACAACACTATATGTTTGTATAATATTCTCCATGCTCACATTCCCAAGTGCCAGGCTTGTGAGTATCATAAACAACGTGTTCAACGGAATGATTCGGTCACCGTTTCTGAGCGTTGAGAAACGATTTGTTCGACTGAATAAATTCAGTTAACGCCGAGCTCATAACAGACGAATACAATTAAGAGTGAACTCACTAGTGCCAGAAGCGCGCGGAGACCGGATGTTGAAGGTCGGGCTAGCTACTGTGCCAGAGGTGAAAAGCATGACACGCTCACGCCTCACGGTGTGAGCTGTCTGCGGCTGGTGAGCACCCGTGGGCGGTCTCTGTGCTGAAAGCCCGAGAGATGGACTGTTGCCAGGGGACGTATGAGCTAAAGGACAGATCAGTATTCCGGATTAGCACACTCAAAAACATGTAGCTTACTTGCTCCAGTTGCCTCCTCGGAGTCAATGTTGAATGTGGGTGACCCAACAGACGAGTCTGGGCCGAACATCATGCACTCTGTGTCGGTGGGCGGTGCATGTAGACTTCCATCCGTGGGTACTAATTTTTATGGTGTCATTATTGAACATGAAGGCTAAGATGTGGTGCACGTGCCTGCGGAAGTGCTCGAGGTTGCTTCGTGGGCTACAGGAGTACCGGAAGAAACAGCAGAACTGCTTGTTCCTGTTGAAGGATTGGAAGGGCTCGGGTACGAGCTGTTTCCGCTTGTCAGGGCGAGATTGGACTGAACTGGAGTGGAACTTTCGGACGGTGGGGTCCTATAAGATGGGTCGGGATCAACCAGTGCAATAGATGATTGACGAGATTCAGGGGTAGCTGATTTGCGGCACTCAGTCTTGAGCGACAGCAACGGTAGATAGCGCCTACCTATGGCGGCAGGAGATTCCAGCCCTCTTCTTATTTTGTCTTGTTCGTGTTTCCTGCACGCTCTCTGTAAACCACTGTCAATGTAGTTTTTACTAGGAAGTTAGAAAGAACGAACCTCTATATTCAACTTCAACTTCTCGCACTCGTTGAGTGCCCCGGTCAATTTGCTATTAGATGTGCCCTTATTCAATTGAACACGAGCATCTGCAAGACTATCAGTCATTAAAATGTAGTATATAATACGACATGATGGATGCACGGTACCTCGAGTATTCATCCATGAAAGATGATCGCTCCTCCTGGGTTAGTGAGTCCAAATTGGCGGTACAGACTTTAAGAATAGCTTCCAGGACGCTCTCTATATCGGCGAGGACCTGCTCGCGCGACGTATGAAAGTTCTTCCAGAAGGAAACCATGATGCAGCTCTGATAGAATCTAGTGATGTGGTGAATCTGTGGAGTATGTTGATGGGGATCTAGCACATACCTCTAATTCGTCTGGTATTTCTACCCCTGCGAGACCTGGTAAGGCTAGTGTTCGGCCTCGATTGGGAGTTTCCCTCGCAACAATAAATCATGGATAGAACAAGGAGACTGAAGATCGGGATTTGTCGTGATTCTGGTATGATTCAATTCAGTGGGAAAAACATGCGCCCACAAATTGCAATGCTCAACAAAGTCAACGTTAACACCATGACACAATTATATACACCGAGCCTATTGAACCGTTGTCATGAGCTGCAGGTTCCCAGTTAAGGTCCTCCGTCGTTGTGCATACCATCAATATTAATGCTCACGCATCATGCATCTTGCTAGTTTACCGCCCTCGCGGAGTAGAAAGTTTGGGACAAATACTTATTTGAAATACATGACGCGGAGTTTTGAACCCCTGCAGTGCTTCGTGCGTTCGGTACGATCACAAGGCTACATAGCCATCATGTCATCATGGATGTATCGATGAGACCTTGATCAAGGGCGCCTGCAAGGACCCGCGTTGCCTGTATCATAATTGATTGATGGAGTTGATCCCATCTTCCATTTTTGCAAATTCGATATAGTATGTATTGTATTTCCGATTAATCTCGCAACTTACAAGAATATTGAAGCCTCAGCAAGGCGTCTGCTTGATTGACCCATGAAGCAAGATGGCCGTGCGCAGGCTTAAATATGGACCAGGTGTTTAGCTTGGTGCATATATTTTCCGAGCCGCATGATGATTCACAAGAAGAATGATCACCCACGTCTTCCCACATCTTCAAGAACAGAAGATATCCGGCGCGGATTTGGCTATCACACGACTTATTATTATTTTTTGAAAAATATTGTTGGAAAGTGCAAGTTAAGTCAAAGCGCTCAGCACTGCCACTAAGCCTTATCTCACACTGTCATCCGACCACACCACCCACTTTCCCAGTTACTTCTGCTGCACATGCAATATGAATTAGAGTCACGGTGCGCATACTATCAGCTGAATAGCGCAAGGGTCGAAGTTAATCACTAGTAACACGTTACTTCCTAAGTCCTTGGGTAATCACTGGCACGTATACACCAGCTGTAGACAGTTTGGAAAACTTGCTTGACTTACTATTTATGCAATCACAGTTATTCGTGCCCAAGGCTATCAGCCTTTGCGTCCTGAAAAGTCTTGGAGACCAATTGTTTCTGTGGTGGTAGACCAACACCAGCCGTTATGAAGTAAATCTAGGATGCGACTGGTCAGAACCCAAACCTCAGGGAACGTTTTATGATGTTTGTCATCTTTTTAACTATTGCAGTTTCCTTCCGCTCATTTATACATTTGACCAGACAAGGTGCGGACGGCCGTTCTCGAGTGGACATCAATGTATATTACCAGGCGCCGAGCAAGAAGAAACGCAAGAAGCGGTATCTAGTTGCAAAGGCTTCCTTGTCGCTTCAGGCTCTATCTAAGTTAAGGGATACTGCAAATTGTGAGTGTTGTGAATTGCCATTGTACTGTGCCTAATGTATTCCAGCTTTAAAAATACCGTTGAGCCCTGTAGTTCAGCCCTCTACGCGTAGGTTGGCTCGAGGTGGAACATGTTCAGTTTCCCTTGTTGCTACGCTTGAGGTCCCTGAGACTCAGGCGAGACTCCACGTATTACAAGATTCATTGACATCAGAAGACCAATACGACGATGACTTTAAGTGTGAGAGTGGTCTTGTCAGTCGTGTTCAATGGCTGACGACTGTAATACAGCACTTGGGCGCTCTTCACCGAGTTTGGAATCAGAATCAGATAGGACAAGTAACTTTTCTTGTTCTAGTCGCGCTATAACTCCTCCAGTCCCACCTGAATTATCCGGCATACGCATCCGCCGAGGATATACTTCGGACACAGATGATGACCGTCCACTCGACGAGCACGTCAACCGCATTAACGACAGCTGTGACAGCTATGCATTTACAGACGATGCCTGACTCGAGTGCTGTGGTCGATGTTGTTTCCCTTGCGCCTTCCCTTTTACCCAGTTACACAGAACAGATATCTGTGGATAATTCGTTGACATTTATCGATACCCTTGTCGACTCTTTCTCGCCTTATTCTGAACTTCGAGAGGCTTGCAGTGACTCTCAGTACGAGCGTATCTTGGAAAAACTCACATCTGAATGGTATTTTGTGGGTGCATCGGTGCGTGATGTCATTATTGTTCCACTTGCTCTCATCTAGCCTGGATTATCCGTAGCTGGTCGCTCTTGCCGGGTATGTGCATCATGAAAGATGACTTCTTTCCGCAATTATTGATCTGCTTTCCTAGGCTTGACGCGGCTGTGTTCGGCTTTTCGTCCAGCTCGTTATTCTCCGTCAACTACTTTCGCCCGAAGCTCAATAGCTCTGGGGAGTGTTGCTTCAGGCATCGGCATCGCAATCGATGGTTGGTTCCTCTTGGTGTACAGTGGAGCAAACGCCAAAAGATTTCAGGTAATTCTCGATTGCGCATATCGGAACACAATGCTCAAGGCCGCCTAGAAATTTGCTCGCTGATGTATACGGCAAATATCTGTTCTTTTGCATATCGTCGCGTCTTCCTGCTGTATGCATGTTTGTGTCAGCATGCGCCTTAATGGCCTTTTTACTTTCAGTTGCATGGTCCGCTTGGCCCACTGCTGTGTTGGTCATGTGTTTTATCGCTGGCTCCCTGATCAGCCTCCAGTTCATCGTATACGGGCTACACTGCACGGTAATTTGTATGACTGAGATTTTTAGGAGAGCGCGCAGAGGATTGATGTGGTGTGTGAGGAGGCCGTCGAACAATGTCTTGGAGCATAATGTTTCCGAAAAATAGTGTATCTTGAAAAGTTCTCTTGCTAGCATCTGTAATACACGTCGATCGCGATAATATATTTTTATGTTTTACATTAAATGAACGAGAGAGATTTCTTGAGCCGATAGTAATATCTGTGAGGCTAGATGAGGCTGGGAGGAAGTCCGTTGCAATGCCACATATTCGGATATTGCGCGCGAATCAAAGATTATTCTGACCTGTTAGGCGTTACCCAGTGCCCATGATCATAGATCTCCAAACGAGAAGCAAGAGCTGGGGGAGGAAGCCACCAGCAACGAGGCCCTAGAAGTCAAGGTACTGAACGCCGGCACATTCTTATACACCTTTAAGCCATCGAGTTCCGGGGGAGTGGGCCATTCACGGGGATCAACAGTCAAGCACTGTCCAATAAAAATCGCGATCACAGCAATGTCTTTCCCCGGGAGTGCATACCGCAGTGTGCAAGCATTCCTCGATTATTCGAGGGACAAAATTATCAGGCAGACGTGTACACAAAAAGACATCGTGTGATGGAAGAAGAGCCACCTATCCGATCGTCTACGCGCAGCCTCGAGTCAATGAGCACCGCTGTCACAAGTTAACTCCGTCTAGCTGACCACGTTATTTCAATAACAGAGCATAGGTTGTCCGACTTGCACGTATCAGTCGAAGAATTTTCCTTGGACCCACAAAAACAAGATTCGTATTGGTTGCTTCTCGAGCCTCCGAGGGCATTTTCGGGTTATTTTTTCGCCGCTGATGTACCGGATTGGGGCTATTGTGCTGGGCACGCTTTGGCAGTGCAATGCTATATCTGTACATGTGCCCAGCTCCTCGTGGGTCAGTGGACCCACATAAGACGGTGTTTTGAAATCTGGGGTCTGACCGTCTTATCCTTTTGTCAATTATTTTTGTGCAGACAGCCACACACCTGAATTCTCCACGAGAGATATCTAAAACGAAGACGGGACCCCCTTCACTTTGAACTCCGCGAAGGCAAGTGTCAAAGCATACATTGACTGCACACCGTTATTTACCTCCACGTGCCGTGTTTACAAGCTTACAGCCTAGAGTCTCAACAAGCAAATGCATTCAGAAATTACAGAATACATAGTTCAAGCAGTACCTGTGGTCAACCATCATTCGCCGTCGGAGCTAGCGACATCGCTATGTGAATCGTCCTGCTCCCTACGGTCCTCCATTCGTACATCATCATTCTGAGTAGATTCAGGCACACTCGCCGTCGCAGGAGTGAAACCAGAAAGAATACCAGGCCCTCCAGATTTCTTGGCCTGTGAATGTTTCCAGGCATGAGCCATCTGCAAGAACTTGAAAGATCTCGGGTTGGCTTCTCGTTCATCATCGGCGAATACAAGTTCCCAATCTGTGTCAGAGTAATCAGGAAGCTGTGCTATATGCGGGGTAGATCGCTGACCTTCCACTACCTGGCCTGTCTCTTTGTCGACGTGTTGCTTCCTGCCGATAATAGGCATCATGCCTTCCACCTTGGCTAAATCGCTCTCGCTGCCATGCTCTTGTTCGAACGATTTCCATGACTCAAGTAAAGCAGCCCTCTGTGATGAAAACGGTCAGCTCCAACTGGATTATAAAACTGCTGCTCATACCTCAGCTTTTAGGCCCTTGACCTTTAAGTCTTTGTAACCACGTTCAAAGACTTGTCGTGCTATTTCGGGATCACCAGCGACAACACGAGGTTCGGAATCCTCGTCCTCCTCTTCTTCTCGCATAGCTCTGGGCAATGGAATACTTGACCCTTCGAACTCGGCATAGGATATCCACACCTTGTGGTGTCCGCTGAGAACCACCAGGCGCTCGTAAAGTGATCTCGTCTTCTCCCGATCACCCTGCTCATCAACTTCGAAGTCGATATATGCCTTCCAAAGGATTTCGGGCATCGATAGTGATGCTTGAGACACTCCGAGTTCAAAGATCGCCTCTGCACGGGTGAAATCCTCAAGAGCCGTCTCGAGTTCAGCGTATTTGATCCACGCCGCTGAGTTGGTAGGATCGTACTGCAGAAGATGTTTCATCACTGCCAAGGAAAGGAAGAGACCTTCACAACATACCTCAAGATACTTTTCGTACAATGTCCGCACGCGGTCAAATTCTCGCAGCTAAACATGATATTAGCATATCGTAAAGCCAAGAAAGTAAAGAACGTACATCCATCTCGAGTTGAATATAACCCTTGAATAAAGACTCCTTCGGGCACATGCCAATGGCGGTCCCGAGCATTTTGCGCGCTGCCATTAAATCCAACTGTCTGGTTTCAAACTTGGCAGCCATGATCCACAGTTTTGAGAAAGTAAATTGTTTGTGCGGCACGAGGTTCAGAACGGTACGATATACTTGGCGTGCACGGTCATAATCCTGTAGAATAATGTCAGAGTGAAAAAGTGGCGTGTGCGGAAATAAAAAGACCTTGGTTTCGATCTCCTCGAACAGAGCATACTCAAGCCAAAGGAAGATATACCGTCTCCAATGACGCTTTTCTTGTCCAGGAGGTACATGTGCAACAGCGCGCTCGTAAACGTCTCGCACGCGCTCCATGGCTGCATCCTCCTCTTCCTTGGTGCCCCCTTCTTCTCGCAAAGTTCGTAGGGCACCTTCTTCCAACCGAACGTAGTCGAACCAGACGTCGTAATTTCGTCCGTCTTGCGAAACTTCGTCTTCATATTGGATTCTTCGCTTGCCAAGCACAGTAGATTCTACAATGGACCGTGTGCCGTGCTGCTTCTCGAATTTGGTATAAGCTGCGTACAAATTCGCTGACTTTGATCGCGGAAGACGTGATAGTGCGAACTATTATTTGGATTGTGAAGCAGCCCTAGCAGAGTATGCGCGTGACGACATACCTTGTATATCACTCGAGCACGCTCGTACTCTTTCAACCGAGTTTCCATCTTAGCAAAAGCATTGAAAACTGCTTGAGCCTTTTCTACCTGCTCTTCCTCGTCCCCAAAGAACTGGAGGGCGGTTTGGAATACCTCTCTTGCCTTGTCCAACTTCCCCCGCTCTTCTTCAAACTTTGCCCACTTCACCCATACCCTAGGATCCGGCCTGACAGCTATCCATCGCTCATATATAACACTGGCCCTGTCCGATTCATCATACCGCTCCTCCATCTTTATGTATGCTTGCCAAGCTTTGTCATCCGGTTCCCATTGCATCCACCGCTCAAAGACTTGTCGGGCACCAGGGACATTTTGCAGAAGCTCCTCCAAGTAAACATACTTGTACCAGAGCTGGTCTACTCGAGGCAATAGAGTCACAGCGCGATCGAATAGGTTGCGCGCGTGTTGGACATTTCGGGACTTTAGCTCCATTTCAGTATAACTGAGCCATAGCTGAACGCTTCGAGGGTCCACGTCCAAAGCGCGTTCAAAGATAGAGCGAGATCGGTCGAACTCATTTTGGCTGGCCTGATACGGAGTGTATCAGACCGCGACATCAACCAAAGATTTGAAACCACGTACCTCCCAGTTTGCATATTGAGTCCATTCTTTGCTGATACAATATTCAACGGGAGTACCACCAAGGCCGAATGCTACACTCACATGCTACCTCTTGTCCTTCTGACTCGTTCTTCAAACTCCTTGCGCTTGCGGCCACGGTACTCGTGGAGTTCTTCAAAATCCTCGACACGTTGTTTGGGAGCGCGGAAGGTGGATTCTTGACGCTCTTGAGCCTAAAGGATATCAAATTCTAAATACTGAAAGGCGGGGAATTTGAACAACGCGCCTCTCGTAGAAGTTGCTCTGCGGTGATCTATGGATGTAAATATGGAGGGTCAACAAATACAGACACATATGTCAATGAAACAAACCTGGATAGCGGCAGGCGCCCGATTCCTGATTCTGGAAGTCATAGCCAGTCAGTCTCTGCATGATACGAAAAGTTAATAAGGCAAACCTAGGTGCTCTGCCGTCCTGCATAATTGCGACACCAAGGAATTTCCACCCGAGACAGTGAGCAAAGTATAGTGGGACAAGCAAAGACAAACAAGTTTGTCTATTTAATATTACTATCATTCCGGGCAATCTGCAACTTTTTCAGCAAATCTTTTGTAGCTCGTCAACCACTTCATATTATCTTCCACAAATTTAGTGTGTTGTAGATTCGTACCGCCTCTATATAGATCTGATTTTTTCTCATTTTTAGGATGTTATGGTGTGGTGTCGGATGAAAGCCGAGAAAATTCTGCTAATCTGCAAAATATGGTCACATCGAGTCACACCTCGGCATAGCACCAGCACAGTCCACCTGGCCTTCCCAATAAGTAAGCCTTATTAAGCTTGGTGCTTACGCGTACCGGCAAGCTTAATTAGGCTTGGTTACAGTAAACCTCCAACACCAGCGTTAAATATCGCCCCAAATACCTTTTTACCTTACAGCTACTACTACCTACCCGCTCAAAAGGGTAAGGACTGCCCCCTGCCCTCCCCACGTATACAGCACTTCCCGCAACCTCCCCGATTTACCTGAACTTTGATCAATGGCGGCTTCCCACGCCCTTTCTGCTCTTACCCTACACCGTCGACGTCACTGGGCAGTTACAGCCAACAATCCAGGCATCTGGCTAGTGTCCTAGGCACTGCACTGTCCCCTCAAGGTACCTGCGCTCCTGCCATCCTACTAGACCTGCTCTGTACCCACCTGCGCACCATCCTCCTCATTCCCGCCACCCTGCGCTCCCGCCATCTTCCTAGTTCCTGCCCTGTACCTACCTGCACGTCATCCTCGTCTTTTTCAGCACCCTGCGCTCCCACCATCTTCCTATTTCCTGCTGTGTACCTACCTGCACGCCATCCTCGTCTTTTTCAGCACCCTGTGCTGCCACCATCTTCCTAGTTCCTGCCCTGTACCTACCTGTACGCCATCCTCATCTTTTTCAGCACCCTGTGCTGCCACCATCTTCCTAGTTCCTGCCCTGGACCCACCTGCCCACCATCCTCGTCTTTTTCAGCACCCTGCGCTGCCACCATCTTCCTAGTTCCTGCCCTGTACCTACCTGCATGCCATCCTCATCTTTTTCAGCACCCTGCGCTGCCACCATCTTCCTAGTTCCTGCCCTGGACCCACCTGCATGCCATCCTCGTCTTTTTCAGCACACTGTGCTCCTGCCATCTTCCTGGTTCGTGTCTTATACCTACCTGCACACCACCCTTCTCATTCTCGCCACCCTTAGATCATGCTGTCCATCATGCCGTGCGGGACAGGGACTTCCAGGCTGAAAGGCCTTGTGCATAGAAAATTATATCACCATTGCTTGCTCTTAAATCTTCGTCTCCCCAGTGTCAGCTTAGTACTGCAAGATGGTCGAGACAACATGGTGTAGTGGACATTTGCAAGTTCGAGTAGCCTACTGGAGTTGCTGTTATCATACACTTGTATAGTTTCACGAAGTCAATAGCATCAAGTGAAGCATCTTCCCTCCCTATCACATGCCTGAACAATGTTTGATTTCTGGAAGACAAAATGTAAGAGTCAGAACATAGAACCAAACATCTAGAAGTGAAAGATTCGAAAATTTTGTGGAGTAGAGGAGTCGAGTCTAGTAGAAGGTTCAAAGGGTCAGAATGAAGTACCAAATTTGTGGAGTCATGAGAAGTGAAAGATTCGAAAATTTTGTGGAGTAGAGGAGTCGAGTCTAGTAGAAGGTTCAAAGGGTCAGAATGAAGTACCAAAAATGTTGAAATTGATGAAGTCGTGTGGAGTAGAGGAGTCGAGTCTAGTAGATCATGGTGCAATCATAGACATCGTTGTTTCATCTTGATGTGTAGATCCAAAGATTTCGCCTAACCTATCCAACATAGCATCACAGTCCAGGAGAGCACTATTAGTGTCAGAATCATTGCTGAAGTGAGGAGAGGGTGTGGAGAAGCAAGTATCACGAGACACATGAGGTGCGGGAGTGGCGTTGGAAGTAGTGTCAGACAGCTGACAAGAGGGTGCGCCAGAGGGTGCGCCAGAGGGTGTGTGAGAGGGTGCGCCAGAGGGTGCGCCAGAGGGTGCTGGAGTGGCGTTGGAAGCATGACAAGAGGGTGCGCCAGAGGGTGCGGAGGACTGGCCACGAGCCTCATGCTTGTCATTGTCTTCTTCCTCAGCGTCATTCTCCTTATCACTGTCTTCGACAGTAGCTGCACTCTTATACTTCTTGCGGCCGCACAAGCTAGAATCCATGGCTGTGGGCTTCTTTCGTTTCTTACCCTTGTCAGATCGAGTCCGTCGTCTATGGTCGTCGATCTCGCCATGGTCGAGTTTATCATTGTGCTCCTGGAGAACTTTCTCGAATTCCTTGTCCGTTAAAGTCTTCCAGTGCGTCGCACCCGACTTCCACCTCCGGAAGAGCCTGTCGAGCTCTGGGAGGGCGCTAGACACTTGGCTAAGGTTGGCGAATGGAATATTGTCAGGCCACCCCTCTATCATGACTTGGTAGCGTTGGATAATGTTCCGGAAATAAAGTGCCCATTGCATGTTGGCGTCAGGGTTGCCAGTGATCTGACCTGTATAGCAGTAAATTAGTTATACATCATACAGAATGGGAGGAGGGACTTACGAAGAGTACTGTTGATAATATTGCGGATGGCTGCGCGTGCTTGAGACACACGCTCTTGGTGATTTTGTGCAGCACCTGGTTTTGTTGTAAATAAGTTAGAGTTCTACCGAAAAAAAGCAGCAACTCGCACCTTTCACACCTTGAACCGCAAAGCCTTCCATCTTACCAAGTAGATCTTGATTGTCGACGCCCATCACAGATGGCATGAAGTCCTGAACGCCTTCAGTCGCAAAGGCTATGCTTCGAAGGGGAAGATCAGTCGACCCGCGCGTGGTATAGAATATGCTTTCTGCGCCTGTACGACATTGCAGACTTTTAAGCTATTTTAAACACATGTATGAGCCAAAGAAAATTCAGAGGGGGGGACACAAACCTCAATTTCGACAGCCTTGAGTGTTTGAGTGATATCGTTGACCTTCGATTTGGTGGAGGTGCACACACCAGTAGCCTTTGTTAATGACCAGTCGGCATACTCTTTAAGTAGATCTGCCCGCTCGTCCTTTGAAAGGTTGTGGTACTCATCCTTATGCTCATGAACGAGCTGTTGAAGTGCACCTTTGCCTTGGTTGCCTGTAGGAGATACGTCAGGTGCAATACACAGTGAGAAGGAAAAACAAAACTTACGATTTTCGCTGGCCTAGTTTTTTTTCCAGCAGAACGCATTCCATGCGTTCAGCTTGGAGCGCTTAGAACGCAGGATCCCTTGGCCAATGTACAGTTCATTCTGCACACGGCGAATGCTTTTATGGTGAGCTGAAGCGATAGTCTTCGTGGCCTCGTCGATCTGGCCCCAAGCCTCATCAAGGGCGATTTTGAACTGACGAGACTTGGTGCGTTGGTTGGCTGTGAGTAGAGCATGGGCCTCTTTGCTTATGACAACCTTTGGATGGATGCGAGGTTGCTGCATGCGGCGCCTGGCGCTGCTCTTGTGGGTGGAGGGAGATACCATGTCTATGAAAAGAGAGAGAAAGCAAGTTAGCGTCGGTACACAAAGTTCAGAGACGTTAAAAACATTTGTGCTTAGACATAATGCCACGGTGAAAAACTGCAAGATAATTATTCACGATCTACAAGATGATAAACAATCCAAAGAGGTAAAGCGCACATAAAAATACTAGAATGCCAAGACACTTCAGAATGACGGATAGCACAGAAGATTTGCGCTAGCAAATTATTAGCTTGACAGGTGTGCAGCTGCAATCAAATTACAAACCTTCACAATTTCAGGGCTGAACGGCACCCCTTGAAGGTCTGCAAGAAGGGCGTTTGCCAAGATAGAGGCTTGCTCATAGCTCAGATCCCACTTCTGGGACCTGAGAACCAACTCCCAACGACTGCTTTGCACAGTTCCAACAAGCACACGGAGCTTGGGCAAGAGCTCATCTCCCAGTTTGAACCGATCAAGAGCAGCATCGGTATTAGGACCGATACTAATGAGCGGAGGACTAAAGTTTATCGCATTGTAACCGAATTCAGGCCGAACCAAAAAGATTGGGCCAGGGACTCTATCAGCAACAAAGACTTCAGCAGCTCGGCGCCAGCGAATCTGTGAACGTGGAGTTAACATGTCTTTTGCAACACTTGCCCCCAGTTGGATTCCTTCAGAAATTGCTGCAGATGCCGGTTTCTTTGGATCTGCAGCAGGAACGGATGAGGTTTGCAGATTCTTCTCGAAGGTTTTTGGTGCTTGTGCAGAGCATGCAATGCGAGCCCCAGTAGCCACGATAGGCCCTGGGAGGTGCTGTGGTCCATTTGTACTGATATGAGTAGCAGGGACTTCACGGATTTGTTAGCGATGTGTTGTGAAAAAAGGGAGAGTTCAGTTTGACTTACAAGACTGAGGTGGTTTGATATTTTCAATGGCACAGCGCTTAGCAAAACGTTGGAGATGCGGTATCGCAAACTCTTGAGCGAATGCTTGTACAAGCACCACGACATCTCCTCCAATCTGTTGAGGAACTTCTTGCAGCTCGCATGGCGTGATATACAGGTCAAGAGGAATTTTCTCGGGTGACATAGTCGGTCCTACTCCAGAACCTGCACATCGAACAAGCAGAGATATACCACCGTCGAGATGGTCCTGCATAGCAATCTAAAGAGTGTCAGATTTAGCTATAAAAAACGAAGAAATTTGCTTGCTGCATCAAAGATGTCTTGGAGCGTTGCTTCCACAAGTTCTTTGGGAGATAGCGCTCTCCCTGACTCCAGTTCTTGACCATTAGAGTGAAAGGCTATGTAGGAGGGATGAAGGCCACAAAGTGTCTTGGTATGATAATGCGTGCCATCAATGTGAGCGTCGTGCCTAAGTAGTGCCCTGGCAGCAGCCTGGCGTTGATTGTTGCTGAAGCCTTGTGCAAACGTCGAGCAATGTAGCGCAGCGAGTCCAGACATTGTGAAATAGTGTGAACCCTGTGTTTCAGTTTGAGACTGCATGGTCATTGAAGACAATATGAGAGTAGTTGTAGAGGTAGCGAGTATTCGCTGTACTTGAACATAAATGGGCTAAAGCATTAGATAACACAAAGTGCAAAAGTCAAATTCTGCCATGGGCTCTACCTTGATATTTGCCAGTGGCCAATTCTTTTGTGAATGTAATGTAAGAGTGTTGACCAGGATCAATCCATTTGAGTTGGATGAGAGTATTTGAAGAGCTTGTAGCATCGGAAATGGATGATCTAAGGTTGTGTGAGGCTACTACTACTAGTAAGCATGCAATCAGATGTGTGATTGACTCGGACAAGATGCAGCGCAGTGCTGCCGATTTGAGATGTTAGATCAAATAAACTTGAATTTCATGCAACAAGCCGTTCATGATTTCAGATTCAAGTACTGTGATATCATAAAGCTGTTTCCTAACTCCTAGTTCAATTGTTGCGATCAAGTACTTCAAGTTGAGTCGACTTTCATTGTGAATCATTGCATCAATCACGTTTCCAATCAGTACTTCAACATCATTCTGCTCAACCACATCTTGGCGAAGTTCAAGAAAGATCAGAAATCAACCTCCCATATATCACTGCCGATGCATTTGGTCCCAAGCACATCAACATATATAGGCTTGGACGTGTGCAGCTGGAGAATCTCGTGGAACCTCTTATCAAGCGTACCGTTGACCCACAACAACGCAGACGGAAATCAACCTCTCATATATCACTGCTGATGCATCTGGTCCCAAGCACATCAACATAAGGCTTGGACGTGTGCACCTGGAGAATCTTGTGGAACCTCTTATCGAGCTTACCGTCGACAGTCCCAAGCACATCAACATAAGGCTTGGACGTGTGCAGCTGGAGAATCTTGTGGAACCTCTTCTCAAGCGTACCATAGACCTGTGTGACAAGGCTCTTTCTGATGCTGGTGTGAAGGCCAGTGAATGGATGCTGCAGCAGATGAGAATTCTCAAAACCTATGATGCATTGGAATAAGTTTAATAACACAAAATGACACAAGTAAACTAGTCAGTGATCGAATGAAAAAGTCGGCCATATCCTCTACCACTGTGCTGTGCTCCTCACAATCAATCGCTTCTATGTCAGTATAGTCAGATGTGATAATTGCATCAATGTCGTCAACATTCTGCAGTGCACCTATGAAAGAAATTAAATCGGCACAGAAAGTATGCGAGGAGGCCTACCTGAATTTGTATGAACGTCAGGAGATGTTGAAGGATGCGAGGCGGGAGGGATGTTGGGAGTCGATAAAGGATACTGCATGCGGACACCAATGCCCCTGATGCCCGATAATCCAGCCAGGTGCTCAATACGATCTAAGCAATAGCAATGGACGGCATTGGCACTGCAGCTCTGCAGCCAGTCTTGGGTCCGACAGAAGCAAGTCATTGATGACGGCAGAGGTTTGGAGTTCCTCAGTGTGAATTGCAGTGCATAAGCGGCGAACTTCAACGTTAAGTCGCTTGACTTCTTCATGAGCGCGGGGAGTTAGGGCGACAGCCTGCATGTTATACCGATTTATCACATTTCGGATAGCCTCGGAACACCGTTGTAAAGCCTTGCTGATCTGCTGACGTAGTTTGTAGCCTAAGATTTTAATTAGCAGAGAGAATCTATATGGGTACTAATGCAGAACTCACCTGTCCCTGACAACAAAAGTTTGGAAAGCTCAAATAAATGCATGACTACGAGGCGCTCCAGCTCGTCAAGTGCAGCACGATACTTGCCTATACGTGCCTCCATTTTGAATTCATTGTATTCTGGGCCACCTACCTCCCATCGTGCTTCCACAGTGAGCTGAATTTCGACATGTGCCACTAGCGCTTCTGCGTGCTGTAACTTCGCATATGATGAATCGACTCGGATCCGAGCTTGTGTGAGCGCTTCATTAATCTTCTGCAAGCTGCTAGCTGCAATCCCTGTAAGGGAATTATTAGCAGCTTCACGTGCTGCATGCCAATCAGTTCTGAGATTGTTAATGTCAGACATATCTACATATAAAAACAACTTACCTTCATTCAGTTAGTTCATCAAGTGCTTCAACATAATGGATACAAAGCTGGTCTCTTGCAGGTGGCTCTTTCAAGCTATGTAGATAAGCACGTTCTTGCTCGAAGTAGCGCAGGAAGTCATCATCGGTAATGTTCAGCTCCGATTTGATAGCGGATAGCTCAACAGTAAGGGTCTCAATTGATTTTAGGGCCTCGCGGTAGTGATTCCACAAAAAGTTGCCTGAGGTACATTAACGTCATCATTCATTTATACACAGTTAGACAAGAACTTACTAAGGTTAGCATATTTGTCGTCATTCCAAAATGCGAAGTGTTGCTCAATCGTCTGATGCCGGTGGAATGTGCTTGCATGTCGGGTGCCACGTGCGAGAGCATTAGATGCAGAAAATACATGTTCACAGCCCTCTCCTTTGCTGTGTCCAGTTCCTGTAATGTACATTGGATGCCAATCAAGTTGACACATGCGATTGTGAGCGTGCCCATGGAATGCCCCAACCATAAGACGAAACCCAAGCTCTCGCGCTTGTGGCCCTAGAGCGCTGGTACCTAATGTCTTGGTAAAGGCACAGCCTATATCATATGCACATGCACCGTTCTTGCCGTAGACTGTAAGCAGTTTGTCAATGATGGCAAGTGGGTATTTTGCCCTAATATATTAGATGAAACTTAACTGATGAGCAAACACAAACTCACAATTCTCCGCTTCGGATCATATCACAAGCAATAAGCACGAACCAATGACAACATGCTGCAATGAAGATTCCCGATTCATCGAACACCGAGAACATCTTCTTGCGAGTTTCCGGACCTGCATTTTTCCACCGATCAGGCACAACTGAATGGGGCAGGGTTGGTCTCAGCTGCTGTATTCTCAACATCGTTGTCTTCCGCCTATACGGCTGATGAGAACATAATTGTGCAATAAGTCGACACTCACTGCCCATGCTCTCAATTTGCCGCTGAATTCGTCCACAGACTCTGCATCAACCCAAAAGTCAGAGCGAGCCTTTCAAGAATCAAGTTGTGCATTCGTCCCGTATGTCATGGAATCCCATCTCTTCAGGCTGTTGTTGCCGTCAATTGATACGAGCCACTCAAATTCCAGATTAGGCTCATCCTCGAGCTTGTAAAAGCATGCAGGACAGGAGTTTAGAAGGCGCCAATTTGGAGTATCACGTTTCAGGGCCATGTGAAGGCGTTGGTCCACACAATGGAGAATTTCCAAATAGACGTTGAAGGCGGAAGATAGTTGTGCGGTGAGGTAAGGCCTATAAGAGATCTGTCAAGTCAAATCTCGTTATAATTTATGTAAATGCCCAAACAAACAGAGTGCTTACACCATGAAGAAAGCAGAGAGCTTTGCACTGTGCTTGAAAACCAAATGAAGGGCACACAGGATGTGTTTGTTGGTAAGCAGCAAGGGTACGGAGAGATATAGCAACAGTTGGATACACCGGTGCACATCCAATGTAGCCGTGATAAATTAAAGTCTCGTTAGGATACATATGGAAGGGTTGTGATTGAAGCGAAGAGCACTTTCGACCTGTTTAAATTAGTACTGACAAGAAGAACGCAGTCAATATACGTACTAAAGATATCGATAAGTTCAATTTCACTCAGTGAAACACGCTGAGTATCATCAGAGGGTGATGCTGCAGGTATCCCATTGCAGTTGGGCATGCCATCCCCCAAGTCGCGGTGGCGATAGTCTAAATAGGCCTCTACCAGGCAGCCCATTTGAATGCTCCAGTGGTTCGTTTCATTTTCGATGCGATCAGTACAAGTGCGTGGGTCTACATAGCGGCTCCATATCCATGTGTGTTTGAGATAGCGCAGGTAGTGAAAAAAAAAGCACTCACCATCCACTGATCCCAGCGATTTCATGGGCAAGTCCCTCGAATGCCTCAAATTCACCTCCAGCATGGCTCATGTCTAACCCTTCCTCACCTGGGGGGCTGTGTACAGTTGTGGCTCGACATCCATACCATGGTCAACGATCATGTTCTCGACCATCTCGCGGTCCTCAGATGACATCTCTATGGGAAAAATTGGTATGGCGGTCATAGAAAGTAAGAAAAAATACTACATACCTTGAACTAGAGCCAGACAACTCATTGCAGCTGCCTCGCGGCGCTGAGATTGCTTGCCAGCTGTCAACACATGTGACTGGCGATGCCGCCCTCTGAAGCTGTGTGAGATGATAGATTTAGAAAGGCCTTTCAGCCTGGAAGTCCCCGTCCCACGCGGCATGATGGACAGCATGATCTAAGGGTGGCGAGAATGAGAAGGGTGGGGTGCAGGTAGGTATAAGACACGAACTAGGAAGATGGTGGTAGCACAGGGTGCTGAAAAAGACGAGGATGGCGTGCAGGTGGGTACAGGGCAGGAACTAGGAAGATGGTGGCAGCGCAGGGTGCTGAAAAAGACGAGGATGGCGGGCAGGTGGGTCCAGGGCAGGAACTAGGAAGATGGTGGCAGCACAGGGTGCTGAAAAAGATGAAGATGGCGTACAGGTAGGTACAGGGCAGGAACTAGGAAGATGGTGGCAGCGCAGGGTGGCGGGAATGAGGAGGATGGTGCGCAGGTGGGTACAGAGCAGGTCTAGTAGGATGGCAGGAGCGCAGGTACCTTGAGGGGACAGTGCAGTGCCTAGGACACTAGCCAGATGCCTGGATTGTTGGCTGTAACTGCCCAGTGACGTCGACGGTGTAGGGTAAGAGCAGAAAGGGCGTGGGAAGCCGCCGTTGATCAAAGTTCAGGTAAATCGGGGAGGTCGCGGGAAGTGCTGTATACGTGGGGAGGGCAGGGGGCGGTCCTTACCCTTTTGAGCGGGTAGGTAGTAGTAGCTGTAAGGTAAAAAGGTATTTGGGGCGATATTTAACGCTGGTGTTGGAGGTTTACTGTAACCAAGCCTAATTAAGCTTGCCGGTACGCGTAAGCACCAAGCTTAATAAGGCTTACTTATTGGGAAGACCAGGTGGCGCAGTCAACTTTGACTCTCCGCAGCTCTCGATCTGTTGACATTGAGTCATCGAACTGGAAGCTTGAAGTTGTGCCAAGGTCTGAAAAATAATGAATACAGCAATATATTATTAAGTATTGTGATTCATCTAATTGTTGTGATTGTACTGGTGATATGGTCCTGAATAAGGTTGACTGTGTGCAACATCATACATCTGTACCTCACCACCAACTCAAAAATCTGCTCTGCTACCAGCTACTGGTGCAAAGAGAGGAATAGGTGGAGGCTGAAGCTGAAGCCCAGTAAAAATCAACAAGAAAGAGGTAGATACGTGTCAATATATATTGAAGAAAATAAAGCCTATAGATCTTATCATCATGTTTTGAGGTCTTTCGAAAAAACAGCACTTTTTGAGATGAGAAAAGATAGAAGTCGAAAGGAAATTGAGATCTTTAGATAGGTCAAAATGGTTTGATTTGGCCCGATTTGGCCCGGAAAATGATATCAATACAGATCTAATGCTATTGAATGAATTGTAGATGGGTATCACTGTGAATTGCTGGTATTAGGCAGGTATTATAATAGTGGGGTCGCTCCTCCCACCATCCCGCCATCCCAACACCAATGCTATCATGCACACATCCACCAGGATCCTGCCGCTAGTCATGGTGCTCATTCTTGCTGCCCTTGCTTTGGAGCGTCAAAGAAGAGCTGACCTGTAGTAGTAGAAGAACCAGTTAGTACAGTGGCCTATAGAACCAGTAGCCATGACGACACTCACCTGTGCTGTGGCCTTTTGTTTGTATTCCTGGTGTACTGCATTAGCGCGGGAGGTTCTCCCCGATGTAGCACATACCTCCTTGATACTGGTAGACAGATTGTTCCAGTAGAGTGCGAATGCAGCCGGTTCACGCTGGTGACCAAGTATCGAGACATCTAAAACTTACAGTGGATTTTTTATCTAGCGAGCGCAGTTGAAGTCAGTGCCAAATTGATGCAATGTGAGGTGCACATTTGACTCACCTCTATGTTGGCCGTTTCCTTAGCGTTTCCTTTGTCGGCACTACATAGCGGCGATAGCGCTGGTGCTGATCCACATTCAGACGGCAGGTGCCACAGAACGTCTGAGCCGCAGGGTGAGTCTGGTCGCCTCATTACCTGCCAGTGACTTATTCAATAAAATAGTACGAAAAATATGGCACTTACCTCATTCTCTTGATCACGAGATTCAATACAGGGAATCTCGGAACTGATGGAGAGTGGTGAAGGTGAGTCTGGGAGGCCACTCGTAGTACTGCCAGTCCACTTTTCTTTTGGTGCTGGTATTGGTTGAACTTCGACATCAGGAGATACAGCTCATTTCAGAGGATTAGAGGGGGAGGTGGCCAATGTATCTGGGATCTTGATGGAGGACTCGTGGGTTTCAGGTGTTGTGTCGATGTCATCAGGAGCGCACCAGCAATAAGTCCAGTAGACGGGATTGTCATTCATGACAATCCATGAAACAAGTCCAGCTCACTACTAGGTCAATCAGGGGAGGTAAGGGATGAGAAGGATGAGAGAGTGAAGGGCTGCTGTAGATTAGTTTGATGATTTGAAAATGAATAGATTTCATGTGCGTGATGCTACCGTGACTGGTTAATGAAGCGTGGAAGACGAGATTGGTTTGAGTGAAGTAGAGAGATTAATCAGTGTGATAGAAAGACCAGTGACCAAGGAAACATAAGGGAGAGGCATGAAGAACTAGCAAGGACCGAGTTCCTCTCCTCAAGGACAACACTGGCAGTCACATTAAGCGAAACAACTGCTGGCCGCCCTGGGCTTGTGGTTGTTGTGTTGTGCTAGTAACACAAGGGAGTGGTCATATCGAGCTGGACTCAGTGTCGCAGTGGGGGCGAATGACATGGTGGGCAGATGAGAAGATGCGAGTGTTTCAACTGTACTAGGACTCCAATAAACATAATGCAAATACGGTCTGGGTTATGGACTTATGCAAAATACACACGTGCATTGAATGCATGCAGGTGCAAAATTTGTCGCAAAGTTGCAAACTACGCAATCGAAGTCCGACATGTTTGCATCTTTTCACCTTTGGAAAGATTCTTTGCGTTTGCACAAAATTAGAGTTTTGCCTTCTCGAATTTCTTAGATTTGTATCCATCTCATTTTGTACTTAGACATCTATTGGCATGTATCTACCTCATTCTTGTCGATTTTCACTGGGGCTGAAGCACCAAATGGTGCATGGGATAATATGGGGGTGTGTACCTACCAGGTGGAGGAAGATCCATGCATGACATTGAGGGTTGCAATGTTGAGGGATAGGCTGTGGTTGATAGTCGCCAAATGGTGCATACATTGAATTTTGATGACTAGGTGACTCAGCATGTCTTGCGGTACTGACTCAGTAGTGTTGTTGTTGGTTTCAACATGCTGCCTGCGAGAATGGGGGGGAATTAACCAAGTTGCCATAGAGGAGATTGAATTTGTTACACACTCTCCTATCCACTGTCACATTTTCATACATGTTGTCAATTCTTCCTCTATAGCATCTTAAAATGACAGGATGACCTTTATTGAAATTGTATTCTGTAATCCTGATGAGGTGATTATTATTAGGGTACTACATGGGTATGGGTATATCTGTGTGGGTGTGGGGTATGGGTGTGTCATATCCCATATTCCAGACCTATGTCCGATGATATTCCCACGCCTTCTGGATGCACATCCGGACCTCCATACCCTTATCCATGACTCCAGACCTCCAGTCCACTATCGGTTCAGATCTGTACAACTTCGCACATCCATATATCCATACCTCCAGACCTCCGCAGCTAAGCCTGCTTCATCCACCCTTGTTCCAATCGGATCTGAGCTCATTCCACCTGGGACTTTACCTTCCCTAGACTACCGGGCTATATCCACGATTCATATCCTAGTTCTGTCTTCACCTAGACCACTGGATCCGCTCATCTAATATCCAGACACCTCATCCAATATCTCCAGACCTCCAGATCTGACCTATACCCATATCTGAAGCTCAAACCTTAAATCAGCATCTATCTCCTTATGGTAATCCCCTTGACTCTTGACTTTGGTTATTGTTTCTGTCTTGCTTATTGATCCTTGTATTCTGTCTCATCTCCAAGTTCATTTACTTATGCTCCGTTCATACTTACCAATATGTTTCCACATGCTTGTACATAGCATTTGTCTTCAGCTTACTGATCCTCTTGGATCTTGTCCAGTATATAAACCTCTGTACAACTCCTGTAGAGTTTCCTTAGTTCGAATATCAACATAGACTTGCTCTCTTTACTCATTCCTATCTCAGACCTTGGTCCATCTTAGTCTGACCTTTCCTTAGGCCTAGGGAAGGATTCCCTAGGCTGAATTTCCAGTCCTCTGGATTTATCCTTCTGTCTACATCCATGCTTAGGGATTGACTCTCTAAGCCAGAGTTTTGCCTTTCTGAGACTTCTGTCTATTTCCTGTCAACTCCATCTCTACTTAAGTGTAGTCTACCTTTGTTTGTTTCTACTCCAGACCTTGTTACAGTCTACGTACGCCCCTATTCATTTTCTCTTCTTACCTTGTATTACGTCATGATCGCCATCATAGCTGTCGCTAGACTTATCTCTTATCATCAGCTGTATTACATCATGATCGCATCATGCCGTCGCTAGGTGATCTATTCTTGTTATCTCTGACTCGTTCTGACTTCATTGTACCAGCCCTAAAGCAGTTATCACTCACTATATAAACCCACTTTGTACTATGTATGTAGTTCTTTACTTTAATCTTACTAGGTTTTACCTGGAACTTTCTTTGCTTAAGACCTCCAATCTTAAGTCGTCTGAAACTGATTCAAGTCAAGGACACTCTCCTTGCCTTGTCTTACGAACTCTTGCATACGTGAGAGTCTTGACTCGACCTTAGCCAAATACTCGTATTGAGTAACTATTGTTGGAACTATCCTAGTTCGTAACAAAAGATTCAAGTACCCTTCGAACCTCTCCACCATGAGAGGCCCAGATTGCTGATCAGCAAAGACGACCACTTGGGTCAGAAAGTATTGGTGGGAACGCGATCCTAACGAACCCGATTCCCCAGAAGAGTATCACGAGGCCGCCGGTCCGGATACAGAAGATAACAGAGAGAGACGCACACCATCCCCTGTAGAAGAACCAGACGACAGAGAGAGACGCACACCGTCTCCTGTAACCACAGAACCAGATAACCAATCCTTGACTTCATCCGACGAATTCCCAGTAGAACAACCACCCTGAAACCTAACAGCCAACCCTAGTTTCAGAATGTCAACCACTACCTCTTCCGAGCTGAAGGCAGGTGCACCTACACACTACAACGGAAGCCCTGACCAGGCTCTAAGATAATTATATTTGGTAAAAGCATACTTCACCATTAACGCTTCAATCTACAACTCCGATAAAAAGAAAGTTGTTACCCGCGCTTGCTTATTGGTTTTAATTTAGAGCTAGCAGTGATGACAGTCATGTTAAAACTTGTTGTGCTATTGCCAAGATCTACAGGAACCTGGTTTGGATGCTCTGTAATGAGCTTGCATATATCAAAGAAACAAGGGCACATTTTAAAGTATGTACCCCATTTGGTTGTGAATACATTTTTGACATTTATGTTGATATCATCTTTGTGGGTTATGCCAGCACCTGTCTCACCCATCTCCTCCATGTATTTTATGTAATCTTTCACATTTTACATGATTATAAGGTAAGTTTGTGAGACCAGGCATCAATTCTTACCTCTTTATTCGGTTTTTTATCTTGTCAGCCTAGGTCTGTTTCTGAAGTTACAGACTTTACATCTTCAGGTTTAACAAATTGCATCTAAGATTTCACTTTATATTTTACCACAACAGATGACAAAAATATCATAAGGTGAGCTGCAGCCAGACATCCTAAGCTTGAACTAGGTATACAGAAAAAATACTAAATCTGAATGACTTGAGCAAGGAAGCAGAGCAGGACATGAATTTAATAGGAGGATAAAATTCATACCAGAGGGCATATGTTTTGTAAATTGATCTGATAAATATGGGTTAAGCCATTTTAATTTAGTATCAAAGATTTAACAGGACATCTTACTATCTTAGATCTTTTAGACTACAGTCCTGGGTTAAATATGTAAGATGGAGTCCAAGACTTTAGCAAAGCTTCTCAAGAGTCCCACCAATGATGTAGATGGGTGGTCTGAATAATATAGGGATTGGATTCTTAAAGAACTGTAGTAGGACTATATATGTTATTAATAACTTTGTATATATAGGCTTAAGATCTATAGAATCCCTGAAGTTCAGAATAACATAATTTAAAACCTCATGTAAACCTTGACCACTCAGTGTCATTCGGTTGTGGGATATGGACTTTTGGTAATGGCTCTAGCTTTATGAAGAGTCAGTACAGTATTACACTGTGTCTCTATTTAACAAACATCCTACTTCATCATATCAATATCTTTATATTGAAAGTGAGTAAACTACTAGTAACATTTTGAGTATCTAGACTGTCTAATGGCAAAAAAATAGCTCAAAACTAGTCACCCATCATATACACAAGAGAAATTGAAGATTTGCTGAATTTGTTAATGTGCAATTCTACTACCAGACTAACCTCAACTTAAATTCCATATAAACTGGGTCACACAGTGAAGAAAAGAAGAAAGCTTTTGAGCTAGATATAAGCATGAGCATACAGGGTGCTTATCATTTGTGCTTACCTTCTAGTCCAACCTACTCAGTTTTTTTAACTTCAACTCAAACTCTTTATCAGAGGCTGAGACAGACTCATTCTCAGAACAGACTTAGAGTCCAAATGAGAATCTATACATGTTAAATTGGCTTTTAATAGAGTGGAAGCCTAGCAGGAGATTAAGTCAATATGTGTAATAAATTGAGACTACAGATCATATTTCAGGTTGAACCTGAAAGACCACCTTTCAATGCTTTCTGCTGAATCACAGCAAGGCACTGG